>NW_004797398.1:498554-508526 GCF_000002075.1 Aplysia californica
GGGGGGGGGGCGACAAACAGGGTCACAAAAAACGATATGAAATGAGAGAATACAGTGAATTCGAGTGTATGTCACCAAAAGAAGCCACCTGCACCGTTATAATCCCGTGTGATATTATCTATCATCAGAACAACAAATCGTCCAGGAACAGATCCTAGAGATCTTGCCTATGGTCTCAGAGGTGAACGCAGTCTCGGAAGAGTTAAACAAACACAAGTCCTTTGAGGTGGTCCTCATCTCCGCCGCGGCCCAGGAGCAGGCAGAGGGGAAGAGCGAGACAGGATCACAGTGAGTCATCCTCTTTGTTTGATTCGTTCTAGATTTTATCTCCGTTTAGCATATTATTTTAGGTAGCGTGTGCATTTTTAGAAATGAATGGAAAGGCGCAGCATAAATGCCATTTTTTAATTATTATTATTATTATTATCTAAACATGGGCGACCAAATACAAGATGTTCCTGAATGTTCCTTCCGACAGTTTTTAAAAAAGAATAAGGTGGATGCTGAAATTATGTTTTTATGCTTCAGTTGTTTTGAGATTTATTTTGTCTTTCACTTTCCTGAAATTTATTACCTATTTAATGCATATTATTTATAGACACACTGGTAGTTTGGCTTTTGGTTAGTTAACTAAAATAGGCTACTGTGGGATTGTTTATTTGTTGATTGAACGCAATGAACACACGACGATCAAGTATATTGAGGAAATGTTTTCCACCTAATGGTGAAGTGAATCTTACCTAAAAAAAGGAGGGAGCCACAGCTTTGTTTTAATTTTAAACGATCTGCATCACTCACAGAAGAAGATGTAGGTTTGAAGTCTTCTGTTATGGTGGTGTTATGGTGAAGAGATTGCAGGAGTCGAGTGTCGTATTTTTATTATTTTGTTCGTATTGTTTAATGCGTTGATTATAATGGTTCCTTTTGTTTGATTCAGTTTCTTTTTTAAAAAATAATATCAGCTCCTGTCTATGTGCGGTCTTTCTCAATATGCATTCAGTCCCCTCTTTGTTTCGAGTCTTATACTTTCAGGCCGTTTACCTTGTTCACTTTCTACTACTCGACTGCCAATAGCGCAGCCTTTGCTCCTAAATTCGTTGTCCCTCCCATTCCGTTCATGTTATCTACCCTCTTCTTATATAATAAATAATATAGCAGGTCTTCATGTGATAATACTATGTACCACATGCATTCATACTTGGTTACGCCTTTCTGTGAGTGGAGTTTTTTCAACTCTAGGGGGCGTCCTTTTTTGTTGTTGTCGTTGTTGTTTTTGTTGTTGTTGTTGTTGTTGTTGTCGTTGTTGTTTTTGTTGCTGTTGTTGTTGTTGTTGTTGTTTTTGATGATGATGATGATGATGATGATGATGATGATGATGATGATGATGATGATGATGATGATGATGATGATGATGATGGTGATGCTGTTTTTATTGGTGTCGCTATTGTTGTGATGGTAATGGTGGTGGCATTGTGTGTGTGTGTGTGCGTGCGCATGTGCGCGCGCGAGTGTGTGTAAGCGCACACGTGTGCGTGTATGTGTGTGTATGTGTGTGTGTGTGTGTGTGTGTGTGTATGTGTGTGTGTGTGTGCGTGTGAGTGCGGATGTGAGTAGTGTTATAAAATGTGGGTATCAGAGCTCTCAAATGACCTGACAGCGTTCACAGGAGCGTCCACTCCAAGCCAAACTATATTTAATATCTGTAGTAGACTAAAATAGGTAATTTGGTAATAGATACATTTGATATGGTATCAAAATATCTAAACAAAGACAAAGGGAAAAAAAGAGAAGGACAATGCAGAAAAGGAATACAACCCCAAAGTCCATATGGCATGAAATGACATCAGCTGCTGAACGTAATATTATTATGCTCTTGCGTGTTGAGTCACGAGTAAAGGTGCCAAACCTCCTGACCTGTGTATGTATAGCTGGATCATTTGTTTCCCCTGACCCTTAAATAAACATAATTATTGGGGGGATGGGGGGAGGCAGATTTCATGTCTTGTGAAAAAAGGAATATTATGCATATTTGCACATCTTCTGTCATAGCTTTTTCAAGAAGAATCATTGCAAGGTTTGTCAATTTGGGGTGATTTCACCGAAAAATATTACCATAACATGACAATGTCTCGTGTCCTGTGGCTTTCAGAGAAAATAGTATTCATGAAGCAAAGTACGTATGAAGACGCCGAAAGGTGAACTACATAGTTTGCAGCACGCACTACGTTTGCTGGGCATGGAATGTTCACCACTCCTGTGTGTGATTTGCACGTGTGTCTTCATCACCTTGAAAATGTTGCTCTAATTCTTACTCCTATTCTGTGGTCTGCAGCATGACAGATTTGTGAATTCCGTCCTCAGAATTAGGGGAAATTCAGAATGTGCAAAAGGCTCGTTTAGCTAAATTTGAATGCTATCCTATCAAAACGCATATACGTTATTTCTGGAATATTGCAGCGGTTGGCTTAAGATATCTTCAAACATCAAGGAGACTACCCATCCCTCAAGCACACATCAGATGCAATACCAGAGCTCCAAACTGATATCCCCTTTTCACCTGAACACTACTGTGGTGTTAATTGCTTTTTTTTTTTTTACAGGAGCCTGCATGCTCCTCGTCGTAGAAAAGGCAACAGAGCGCTTACCTAAAGTAAATAAGTAATTGTATTTATCACAGAAATCACATTCTGATCAGCCGTTTTGGCTATTAGTAGTATTAGATATGTTGCCTTTGCACCCTCTGTCCCCTTCCCGACGTCTGTGTTTCTAACATTGTTCTGTACTCTGTGGAATGAGGGGCTCGCCCTATTTGCCTGACCAGATTCTCTATAATTAATGCTCGCCAGTGACGCTCGCAACAATGCATGCAGTAGATCCTGGTTGATCGTCTGTTGTATTGATTGTACAAGTTTACTTTAGGCATGCCTGTCGCGAATTATGTGTATTTCTGCCCAACTCTTTAGTGTCTGTCTCTTTAATTGTGTAAAGTTGATTATTGTAATTTATCGCTATTGAGGTAGTTCGATTTTTTCCTGTGAATATGCCTGGCGTTCATCTGGCGTGAATGATATTTGCATGCCCATTATAATATTTGTGACTAAAGGGTGCAAGATAGTAATATTATTGTAAAGAATCAGAAGTCTGCAGTTGGGAGATAGAAGGAAAGCACAATGAGTGGAATGCATTATGTCTGTGTATCTGTGTGGATGAGAGATAGAGAGAGAGATAGAGAGAGAAAGAGAGAGGGGGAGAGAGGCATAGAACAGAAAGACAGACAGCGAGAGAGAGAGAGAGAGGGGGGAGAGAGAGAGAGAGAGAGAGAGAGAGAGAGAGAGAGAGAGAGATAAAGAATGATGGGGATAGAGGGAGTGGTGTTTTCTGTCATAGTACTGAAATGGACATAAGACATGATAAAAAGATACTCTTCTGCCGGCTAGGTTTTCTTTCCGGAAAGATTGAAGTGATCGCAAATAAGTGCCGCTTCGTTCACATGAATGTTCCTTCTGTTGATGAATTTAAATTATACACTGTGCACTTTCAGGGAGGACTCCTTGTATAATGCAAAGTATGTATTAAGTTGGTTCCCCGAAAAGCCCCCACTTCTTTAGACCGGGTGGTGTCGTGCTTTCGGGGCTTTCCCCCCTTATCCTATGGCAGTTGTGATATTTATTCCAGAATTATGAGCTTTGTCTCTTTTTGGTGTCATTACTTTGTGAGAAAACTGATGATGATGGTGAATGCTGTGTATTCAACTAACACTTGCTTATTCTAATCTAATACAAGTCTGATTTGATGTACCGTTAAAAAAAATTGTCGAAGTAAACAAAGATTTTAACCAGCCCGAACATTTCAAAGTCTATGTTACCATTTTGACACTGGCTTCGATTGTTTAAAAAACGTTTTTACAGTGCATAGATCACGGCATAGAGGGAATAACCAATCAATTCGGTCTTGTCATGTGCAGTCATATCAAACGCATTCTTGGTAGCTCTATAGGCTAATGTGTCAGATTTTTAAAGAAAAAAAAATCTGTTACAGAAGTCCCCATCCTCCTCGAAACTTGAGTGCAGATAATTTCCAAACCCGAAATAGTTGAGTAGGTATGTTTATAATGAGAAACTGATGGGGTAACATCCATTAAAAGTCCGCTTATTAGATCATTTTCCCAAGAGTACAAAAACAGGCACTTGAATGAACGCACGGTAAATCTAAGAGTAACCATGATTTATAATAGAGGTACACATATTACTATTTGTGCTTGTCTTTGGTAACACGGCTGAACCAAAACTACAAGAAATTATCGGCTGGAGTTTGCTTACAACCGTATCGCCTTGTGTGTTCAAGTATTCTACTCGAAGTATATTATATTTGTACAACATTATTTTTCTTAGAAATTGACGCTTGCACAGATCGCCTGTACCAGTGGTACTGTACCATTAGCGCTCTCTTCACAAGATTTGTCGTCAGCACTGATTAGAAAAATTGATAATTTTGAGGTAAAATACTATGTTACATTTAAATTGAAGCAGAACTTAAGGAGAAAAAAAAGATAGTTGAAGACTGTATTCAGTTTGATATGGAACAGACACACATGGTTATTCATTTAGATTCACTGGTTTTGCAGAGAGGAGTTACAGTCGCTGCAGGCCAGGTACTTTGTCCAAACCATCAGCTGCCTGCTTGCCGTTTTTTTTCTGTTCTCAAAAACCATTTTGTGTCTTTTGGTGGAGGCCAGTATATATAACGGTCTTGCTCACCAAACCGTCTACCCTATGTTTTCTTATTGTTTTCTATTTTTTACGTGTGATGTTCAGCTTTTCCCCAATTTTGAAAGAAGGAGGTCTCCGAAGAAAGAGGTTTCCAAGTGTTTCCTTGGGAGTGGCTATACCTATTTGTCATTACCCAATGTTTTATTCTTCGTAGGTTACCCTATCGGTAAACAGAAGTTACCTAAGGATTCATTCATTCTTTGTATTTATTTAATTTATTTGTTTGTTTTTATTTTTGGAGCAAGTGCATGCTATACCCCTTTTGATGATTTAAGAGCAATGTTCGTTGTCCTGTAAAAGGCTTTACATAAGTGTCTTCGCCTTCCTTTCTACAAGACAGTAATATTCTTCTTGAACATATTATTCCTATATAGTTATTGTTGTAATTATGTTCAGACTATATATTTCCTATAAATAGTGCGTTAGTGCAAACGCAGATCTTGTTTATGTAAGGTGTAAATTCAAGTACAGTATTTTTACAGAGTTTTGTGCATGAGAGCTCAGCATGTATTTCCAGTTAGAAGCTTTACTCGTCCTGAAAACCTTCATTCTCTTTTTATCAAAAGACGTTTAGGGACTCAAATGTTGTTGTTTTTTTCCTAAATATGTCTCTTTTTCCCTTTTCCCTTATTCTTTTTCTCTTGTTTTAAACTTTGATTTTGTTTCGGGGTTGTTGGGGTTTTTAAACTGGGTTTGTTTTTGTTTTTTTATAGGGTTCTCTTTTTCTCTATGCTGGTCTAGTTTTAGTCGTCTTTTGGGATTTTTTCATGGTTGTTGGCTTATTAAAAAATCAAATTCCATTCATATTAGGATTACTTTCCTTTTAGTTACTGGTAATGTATTTAGACACCCCGCATGTTTAGACCTGTCTTTTGAACTGATTTTCCAGGTTTTGTTGTTCTCAGGTCAAAATTTTGACTAGATGTCTGTTTTGACCGATTTTTTCTATTAGAAACCCCAAAACTGTCGAAGGATTCTAAAACTGCCCTAGAGCTGCGGTGAAAAGTTTTCCTTTTTTCTTGAGTTCTTCCACCCACCTCAGCCCTTTCCTTATCTAAAACGAATTTTTAGAAAGTAAACATAAATCTAGTTATCAGTTTTTTTCCTCAGTATATATATTTTTTACGATTTTCATTTGGGTTTTTTTTATTATTATTATTCTACTGATTCCACAGAATCGTTCGGCATAACCACCATAATTAAAGCTTCCACAGATATTGTGCTATCGCTTTGACGACCAATGCTTTGGCATTTGTAATATTAACTTACTAATGGCGTTTTTTATTGTAGATTTTCCTTGATTTAAATTGATACATTTAATAATTATTCGCTATACACTTGTGTATAAAGCAAATATTGATCCTTTGGGATTTTTTAAAATTTTGCTAAGAGATTCAAATAATATTATGCACCCTGATTTCGACATTTTCTTTTAATTTTTTTTTTTATTATTTCTACTTTATTTTTGTCTAATTCATTAGAACTTTTACAAAACATGGTCCTATATCGGTACTTTAAGATTGTTTCCATGTACATATAGTGACGTCACCATAATAACCTACTGGGTGTCCCACACCCCGTTAACTTTCTGATAAGCTGTTTAATTCATACACGAAGTATAATATATTTATTTACATGTATGAGTAACTGGTGTTCATCAAAATGGTTTTGAAATTTTGTTCATAATATTGATGTTATTCAATACTCTTCACAACAGAGCATCACACTCTGTCTGTAAAAGACAACCAGCTTATAACGAAATCATAGCAGTAGTTTGAGTTGTTAATGGCAGCCGTGATTTGTATGCATGTTACCATAATCCAATATAAATGTTCTTTAATTAAACGTGTACGAATATACCAAATGTGCTTCTTCCCCATAAATATCTATGTGGCTGTTGTTGCTAATGATATTTGAAAAACAAGATAAGTCATATTAACTTAAAATCTCAGTTCGTACGCCATTTATTACTCTTCATATTAAAGGGTTTCCCTTTTTATTTAAAAAAAAATTAAGTCTCATTTTCAAGCCATTTTAAGTTTTAAGATTTCATGCATACGAGTTCCTATGAACACACGACTAAAGAAGGAGGTGTGGGTGGGGGTGAACACGTTTACTTGCATCTTCACGTTATGGAAGAGACATACCTAAATGCAAGTACACAACTGAACTACATGTATAAATGTACTTTGTATGACAATAAAAACAAATTACCCGAGAGCGCATTCTTTTTTTTATAAAGGACAGAACACGAAGAGCCAGGGGAAGATGATTTCTGTTGTTTGTTTGATGTTTTTTTTACTTTATTTTTCTTCCTAGAGTGTTTTATGATCACTTTGAATGATGCTGGGATGCGTTAATAACAAAGTTCGAAATATTAACTGCTACCTACCCTTAATTGTACTCAGCTTGTTTCCGGCATCGTAAAATTATATAAAAGTACATTACAATAATAGTAATAGGTTGTATTCAGGAATCGACAAAGGCGGAGAAGCGCTCAAGGAAAGCAAAGAACGTGCAACGTCAGAACTCTCCTGTTTGTTCTCTCCCCTATTCACTGAAATAAAGTATATTAATAATATGTCTACACGGTACTTGTAACTGAAATTTTGATATATTCTCTTTTATATATTAAAAACTTTCTCCTGCTATTAAATGTTCGATACATTACAAAGTCCAGATCAAAACTGAACTTTGAGAAGACCTTGTTAGGAAAACCAACTGACTGCTCTGTTGTTCACTGTAGGGTGATGGTGAAGATGAAGAACCTGCTCAATGGCAACACTTGGCTATGGGAGAGAGGCAAATTCATGAACAGGAGGTACCTCATACAGGTCAGTTTACTGATTTGGGTTTGTTTTGTTTTTGTTTTTGCTTTTTTTTAGGGGGGGGGGGTGTTTTAGTTTTGTTTTGTTTTGTTTTGTTTGTACGTAAACTACAGTCAAATGTGCTCTGATGGCCATCCCGTGTAAGACAATCACCTGTACAAACAGACGCTTCCGTTTTCCTCCCTTGCGTATTTCTTACATTATATTAACACTGTGTAAGACGTCCACCTGTCTAATGCGGCCACTTCTCTCCCCGATAGTGGGTGGCCGTCTCAGACAATTTCGACTGTACGCTCAGGCCTGTTACGAGATAAACAGGTTTTGCAGTTAATTTTTTTCCCGTGTGAATATATGTGTGGTTATATATAGGGAGGGGGGTGGGGTGTGTTGTAAGTTTTGTAGTTACTTTCTTTCTCGGAAGGGGGGGGGGGGCGTAGATGATGTTCAGTCTATTTTTGAAAGTTGGCAAGTTTAAGTCTAAGTAAGATTTTTACAGTATTCCACTAACCTCATGCAGGCTTCCAGGGCTGGTCAGTTGTTCCTAGTTTATAATCTCTCCAAGGAAATACAGTCGAACCTGCTCTAACGACCATCTGAACAAGACTATCACCTAATCGAACACCCCCCACCCCCCACAAACCCATCCCACCCCCGAAACATTTACGATTTTTCAATAAAATATAATGACATTGTCCGAGACAACCATCTGTCTAAGCTGACCGTTCCATTTCTCTTCCCAACAATGAATTGTTCTCATGGACAAGTTGGACTGTATGCACGTACCACGTCCCTGCCGTTTGAGTCCATAAGGTGGTCATTGTGGAGACTTTATGCTATTTTTGTTATTAATGTTATTGCAGTTGCTACACTGATGTTCAATGCTGTCGCTGTTACTTTGTTCATGTCATTGATTGTTCCAAACAATGGCCTGTGTTATTATTTTGAGGATGCTAATACCGGTTTTTGTTACTGTTAGTTTTGTTGGTGTGTAACTTTTATGATAGATAATATTCTTTGTCTTCTTCTTCTTCTTTCTAGATTTATTATAGTTTTTGACACCTTGTGGGTGACAACGGTAGAAGTGAGAAGACAAAGGTAATCTGTTGAAGTGCTGTTATTTCCTTCCTGCGGCCTCTAATTGGTAATGTTTAAAGGAACAAAGTGTTTGGGGGGGGGGGGGGGGGGCTTTTATTATTACTTTTTCTTCAGACGATAATTTAAGTGGGACTCTCGTGGTCTACGCCTCTCATTCAATAGGTCCTGGAGTCGAATCCGGATTGCGACGGAAAATTTTCTTCCTTAAAATGTTCTCCTTTCACACCCTTTTCCTGCTCTCTATCAATGTTGTATCGTCTGCTTCCGTCCCCACTTTCTGCCCCCACCCCCTCACCTCCTTGTTGGTTTGTTGGGGGTTTTTTAACTGCTCTCTTTCAGCAAATCTAACATCTTGCCTTCTCGGATCGGGGCAAAACAATCTTGGAAGTCTCGAGTGCAAGTTGCACACATTAAAAATCTCTTGGTGATCCAAAATCGGCCGCCTCACGGGCAAAATTCAATATTAATTTCAAGCAACTGAAAATGTCCAATGTGTCCGCGTGCTCATATGACCTAAAGCAGTTGTGAGCGTCGTAAAACACTCACCAAAGAAAAAAAAAAGATAAGTTTTCTCACGACATTGCACAAATTAAGTCTTTGCTTCACCGGCGTCTGTGATGTAGCGGTTAGGCGCTCTGTTGTCGCTCGCATGAGACCCGTGTTCGATTCCTGATTGGGGAGAAATATTTCTTATCGAATTTTTCAGTCTTTCTGCTGGGACGTATCCTTCTCAGCCTGTATTGGCTTTTGCAGGCAAGGTCGGGAATCCGCATCCTTAATGGCTTAAATTGTGTTGATGGGAGCGTAAAAACATCTACATTTTTTAAAAGTATGTTTCTCCCACCACAGGAAATGTATCAACGTTACCTGGATGGTGAAGATGTTCTCTCCATTGCCAAAGAGCAGGATCCTTTCTGGGAGCCAACAGAGGATGTTCTCATTGGTACAGCCAACGTGTTCCTACAGGTAGATCGCTATATCCCGGTGTGCCTCGTGTCGGGCTGGGTGGGAATAGTGTAGGAGAAAACATGATTATGATCGTTTAAGATGAGAGATCTAGATACAAGTAAAATAAGATGGCAAACAATGACTGTTTATTGTCACATGACAGATTTGGGCAGTCAGCGTTAGGCATTTATTTAAGGGAGGGGAGCTGTGTGAGTTTGCGGGTTTGTTTTATTTTTTGTTTGTTTGCTTGCGTCTTTATTTGTTTGTTTTTGTTTGTTTGTTGTGTGTTTTTGTTTATGTGTGTGTGTGTGTGTGTGTGTGTGTGTGTGTGT
>NW_004797398.1:509837-511942 GCF_000002075.1 Aplysia californica
TCTTGTTGTTGTTGTAGCTGTTGCTGTTGTTGTTGTTGTAAAAGGTACTGTGTCTGTTTCTGTGATTGTTTCATAATTTATTGCTTCTGTTTCTCTGTTGTTGTTGTTGTTGTCGTTGTCGTTGTTGTTATCGCAGTTGTTGTTAATATTATTATTGTCAATTTCGTCGTTTTGTTATTGCTATAGCTGTTTTTCTCGTTCTTATTGATGCTACACTTGTTGTTACTGTTGTCCTTCTTGTTCTTGATATTGTTGTCGATGGTCTTAATCTTGTACTAGTTTTTGTTTTGTTTTGTTTGTTGTTGTTGCTGTTGTTTGTTTGTTTTGTTTGTTTTGTTTTTGTTATTTGTTGGGTTTTTTGGAAAGGGGGAGAGAGAGAGAGAGAGAGAGAGAGAGAGAGAGAGAGAGAGAGAGAGAGAGAGGGCGGGAGAGGGGGGAAGGGGGGGAGGGAGAGGGGGGAGGGTAATTTTTTATTGAAAATCACAGTCTTTCTGCTGGAACGTTGTTCATGTATCCCTCTCAGCCCACTTTGGCTCTGACAGACAGACAGGGTCAAAGCACACCTACTAAATTATCTTTTTTTTAATCGATGGTGGCGTAAAACATCTACATTTCTTTTAAAAACTGAGAAAGCAGGGATAAATCATCCCAGAACACCCACTCACAAATAATTGTTACAGTGCCACTTCTTTTGATGTTGACAGGATCTCTTTCTTGAAGCCATTAAATACACTACCCATACTAATTCACAGGGAGGCATGATAATCTTCAGAAGAAAACGTTCTTCAAGTTAACTCTCCATACACTCCTCCATTTGGTTGTTTCGGGGATGAGCTTTAGAATAAATTAAATGACTGTGCTGTGATGGAAGGGACTGTTAAAGCCAATACCATGCCATGCTATACCCTATTATACCACACCACACATCACCACATCAATCTACTTCACACTACAACTCACCACTCTAAACGACACCACACCATGCCACACCACGCTCCACCACATCTCACAACACCACACTACTTCCCACACCTCACCACATATCACTTCACGACACCAAACCACACCACTTCACATCAATCCACTTAACATTTCAACTCACCACACCACACCACACCACACCACACCACACCTCACCACACTAGATCCCACCTCTACCTCACCACACCACACCGCACTGCACGACACCACACCACACCACTTCACACCACACCACTTCACACCACACCACACCACCCCACATCTACATCCCACATCCACCACACCACAACACACCATACCCCACCCCCTCCTCATTGGACCACACCACACCGCACCGCACCGCACCGCACCTCACCAAATCACACCTCCACCACACCACTCCACATCACACCACACCACACCATACATCACACCACTCCTCACCACACCACACAACATCCAACCTCCACCTCACCACACCACACCGCACTGCACCACATCACACCGCACTGCACCACATCACACCACACCACTTCACAACACACCACACCTACATCCCACCTCCACAACACCTCACCACACCACACTATATCTAATATCCACCACATCACACGACTTCACACCACACCACACCCCACCCCACCACATCACACCACACCCCACCACACCACATCACACCACTCCATACCACACCCCACCACACCACATCACACCACACCACACCACACCCCACCACACCACTCCACACCACACCACACCACACCACACCACACCACACCACACCACACCACACTACATTCCACCTTTACCACCCCACACCACACCTCACCACGCCACACAACACCAAGCCACACCACGGTACGTCCCACCTCCACCACACCACATCAGCCCACACCTCACTACATCATCAACTTCTTCCCCCTGATGATATCCTCAGGAGTTACGTCAAATGGAACAGATCGGCTCCTCCGACGAGCACGGTCGTAGAAAATCTGTGTTTGCCGCCGAGCCCCAGACACATGACCACTCCCACCTGAAGACTGAACTAGTGCTCATGCAGAGGAAGTACGAGCGCCTTGCACAGAAGGAAAGGAGGATGATGGTAAGAGAAAGAGAGAGAGAGAGAGAGAGAGAGGCACACATAG
>NW_004797398.1:512511-519951 GCF_000002075.1 Aplysia californica
TTCCCCCTGCATCCAAATCTGCACCTGCTCTGGTCACACTATAACGTGATCTCAAAAGCAACTATGCGACGAGTGGGGCAAAAAGCCACCGGAAGAGCAGCAGTTCGACCCGTTTTTCCGGGCGGTGTCCGCTGTGGCTCACAGCACTGGGACCAGGCTCAAGACCAGGGTGCAGCTCCTCAACCAGGTAAACACTTCACTTAACCCGATTCTTTGCTTGTTTCGACCTTGACCTCTATGATAATAGTAGTATCGTTTTATAGTGTCACAAATGGGTGACCAGGAAAGATCAGGATAATGTTCATGTTTGTAGCTCATTTTTTTTCAAAGGATCCAAGCAAAGGAATGAACCGAGAACCTTGATCGACTATGTATGTCACAGGCGTGGCATTTAATGATGATTGTCGTAAAAGATAACGTTGGCCTCTGGCTAGGAAATGAGAGGGCAATACACGTCGGGGAAAAAGGTTGCGGGTGAAGTCGAGTGGAAAATATTGTCTCTGTTTTGTTACTGCTATGACTTGAGTTGCAGGTTCAAGCAAGGGGTATTTGGTGAAATTAAGGTTAAATAAAGGGGGGACTGTTTCAAAGGCAGTTGATGTAAGAGGTTTCGGGTTCTGAAATCTTTTTCAACCTATTACATTGACGTTCTCAGACCGAGCGAATTCTTCAACCGTGAAACATTATATCACTTAATAAAGCAAAACAGCTAAAGAAAAAACAAGTAATCGTTTAATTAATGCGTGCTTCCCTGGTTTGTTGTTTTGGATTGAAGAGTTTAGTTGGCTTTACAACAATATTAAGTAGGCTTGCTTAAAAATTTGTAACAAGAATACGAATGTTTTTAAGAGACCTACTTCAACACAACCTACAGCTCCGTCGATGTTGACTTAACATGCATAGTTATCAAACTTGAAAGGATTTACTGACGTCTTCTGAACGTCAGAGACATGCTTTTATGAAACATTTGGGCAGAATAATTTAAGATGTTTCTGCCTTTGGCTGGCCTTCAAAGAACTGGGTACAAAGGAAATCAAAGAGCAAATAACCACAAATTAGAGTTTTCACTTACGCTGACATCCTCTGCTACACCTCGTCACTTGTCCCAAGGGTTGGCTGAACAGATAATAAACATAATGTATATTATTATCGCATGGGTTATGAAAAGTACAGAATTAGAATTTTACCTAAATGATGTTTTGTATTTCAGGTTTTAGCTTTGCAAAAGCAAAGAGAAATGGAATCTTCTGCCTCAAACTCAAATGAGAATGTAAGACATAGAAGATCAGTCAGGGGAAATTATTCTTGTACTAGCACACTACATTCCTTGCCTTCTAAAATTTCTAACATCTTTTTTCTAACAACGTTTGATTTGAGACGTGAAATTTCAGTAGGCCTAGCGCTGTGAAGTCTTTTCCTGTTATTTAGCATTGTGTTGACAGAACACCTTAAGGCGTCTTGTGGGGTGCAGAGCAAATGAGTGTTGTTGTTGTTAATAATAATAATAATAATAATAATAATAATAATAATAATAATAATAATAATAATAATAATAATATATGTGCGATCATTTTGGAATTCCAAAGAACATTTGTAAGACACTAACCAGTGATTACAAAAACATTTAGTCGATTTATTTAGGGACATTATTGACCCCCATACTTACAACACTAGAGATGTATTCACCGCCTATATACTGGGGAGAGCAAAAGACGTTGCCATACGGTGCAGAAAATCAGTATTAACGTTTGCCTTAATACACGTACATTGGTTTTGATATCTCAGCTCTTTTTGTACAAGAACGTGAGGCCATCACAGATAAATCCTGAAAAGTGAAAAGTTGTTATGAATCAAGGTTACGGGTTTAGTAGGGCAAAAATGGATTATGAATACGATCTCTTGGTTTTATCTGCTGTTGCCAGGTGCCAACACTTAGACTTTGATAGCATCGGGACCATGTCATGACATTCTCAAAATGACGTGAACTTACCACACATGCTTAAAGAGAGCTGAATAAACAATCACATAGTACCACAGTTTGTAATCATCTTAACAAGAAGAGTTCGGCGCCTTTTAAGTGCGATTCTTAGCCCTTGACCTGAAGTAGTGCACGTTCATATAATACAAGAAAGCCTAAAGCGATTTGCTACGAGAGTGAAAATCAGCAACACCCCGCTTTCAGCACTGGTTGTCTTTATCAAAATGAGACTCTAGGTTTTCACATTAGTGGGCTTGTTTATTGCTTAAATTGGGTAATTTCATAAAGACTCTAAAACTCTGAACACAGGAAACTGATTAACATTAATTAGGTGGACCTGTGCACCATAGATGGTGATGAGCAAAGGGTCAAATTTTAATTTAAACCAGCTTTTTTATTAATATATTATTAGAATTGTTTCAGCAGATTGTTCAGGCCTTTGAACTAAAACACAATGTTCACTTGGTGAACAGGTGTAAACATGAATGAAGATGGAGGTAGAATGCATTTATTCATTATTAGTTTGCGGGGGGAAAGACCCAAAATGTTCGTGTTAAAAACAGCAGCATGGGGAATGAGCCTCCACCATAGGCATCGATACGTTGCTGCATTCAGTACCCAAACAAAAAGAACGAGGCCACCTTCTAAAGAGTGTTTTAGGGTGTATGGCTATGTATAACATTAATATTGGGCATTCCTACTCACAAAGATATATAGAGGGAGTATTATGTCTACTACAGCATTTAATGATTGTTTTATCAGTTCTTTTCTAAAATGATATAGTTGTTTTTGTTTTGTTTTTTTCTTATGTAAAAAGTGTCTACAGCATTTTAATGATTGTTCTGTCTTTTCTTTTCAAAAATAATGTAGTTGTTTTTTGTGGGGCTTTTTCTTATATTGCAAAATAAAAGAATACATATTTTGTAAATGCTTCTAAACATGTCTCGTCGCCATAACTTCTAACATGATCTACATTTCAATGTGATCAATGTCTCAATTTTTCTTTTGTGTGTGTACTTTGGTTTCTGGTCCATGACTTTCTCTCTCTCTCTCTCTCTCTCTCTCTCTCTCTCTCTCTCTCTCTCTCTCTCTCTCTCTCTCTCTCTCTCTCTCTCTCTCTCTCTCTCTCTCACTCGTACACACGCGCACTCCAACATGCACACACACACACACACATACACACACACACGCACGCACACACACACACACACACACACTCTCACCTACCTACCTACCTACCTACCTCCCTTCATACACACGCACACACACAACAAAACACACGCACAGACAGACACACAGACTCACAGACACACAGACAGACAAAGCAGTACCAGGTACAATTATGTACTTGTTTTGCTCCCATTCGCATACCGCCAAATGCTCATATTATATTATCTGTCGTACCGGTACGCTTATACGGGGTGCCCACTACGGCTGGATCAAGCCGATCGCCCAACTCGATCGCCTGAAACTGAAAAAACACGTTTGTTTTTTAGGCGATCGACACGTTTGTTTTTTAGGCGATCGGCCCGATCCAGCCGTTGTGGGCACCCCGTATTACACAGGGTGCCCCTTGGGGTTTCGGGTGGGGTCGGGTCGGGTCGGTCTGCTAGCCAGATAGAGGGCGCAAAGCCGCTATCGTGGCACAAGCTAATCGCGCCCGACTCGTTGCCTCAAAAACAAACGGGTTTGTTTTCAGGCGACCAGTCGAGCGACCATACCGACCCGACCCGACCCAAGCCGATCCCATCCGCAATGGGCACCCAGTATTAATAAACTCAAATTCATAGACAAAACAACGTTCCACTCAGCAATCTCTTGTGTCTCCTAATCCACTCATTAGAAACCTCCCTCCTCTTATCTGTTTGGCTTTGTTCCTGTGCGTTTTTTCAGATAACCCCCGTCTGTGCTTCACACCCCCCCCCCCCTTTTTTTCCTCCCATTTTCGTTTTCCTGTCTGAACTGCCTTCAGTTTCTTCAATGAGTAAACATGCCCTCTAACATGTTTTCTCTGTGCGTGTTGTAGTTGTAATGGCTACCCTCCTACTTTGGCAATGAATCCTTTCTGAAGTTGCTGTTATATAGTCGTAGAGATAGGCGATTTGTGTGTGGAATTGTTAGAATTGTATCCTTTTAGAAGCCCTTGAAACGCCCAAATGAAAGCTGAGTGTAGTACCATAAACTGCTAATTTTCAGACACAACTTTTTTTCTTTGAGTGAACCTAATTCCCAAACTTTGTCTACTTTGGCTCAAGCTTGTATAATACTTATAGAACGTTTGTAAACAATAATATGATGTTAAAGTGATGCTGTGTTACTGTATACTTATTATATTTACAGCTCATTATGCTTCGGTTTTATTTCTGTGCATGATAACAATAATAATGTAACGTAGCTGATAAGTTCTCATAGATTTTGGAAAGTATTTATCTTTTATCTCATCTGCTTTCATGAGTAAAGACAGCCGTTGCGTATTTTGTGAATACTGAAAGCCTTATTTGACAAAAATAGTTCCTCTCAAATGCGGGAGATAGGCATCCCAATTTGATGTTATATTGCACGATTGTGATGTCGAATGGACTGATAGCCTAGTTTTATATCATTTGTGATTTGACAATGAAATACGTTGTTGGTAACAAACTTTTCAGGTTTTGCAAGCTCAGAAATTTGTCAGGGACAGACAGCAAAATACTGACAGCTCTGGCGCTGTAAGAAATACTCGTCTGTTTTTTACTTCTCTTTCTTGGCTTGCCGTAACTACTGTTTCGTTATTTCTCCACCCACCTAAAACAAAGCACGTAATGCCCATAACATACTATGGACTGGGAGATTTTGTGGACTGTTCAGTGATTAATCCGGGATTTCTAGAAATGCATGATTGACCAGGGTTCTGAATGTAATATTATTGCAGTGTTGAATTTTAAGTTAATATTATAGGCTCGTGTAAAAGGAAAAAGATGTTTGTGCATACGCAGTGTGGCTAGGTACATCTTGAGATGAAGCCAGTTAGCCAAGTCAAGCAGAATGCTCTAGAAGTTAGCGCTATTCGCACCTTGCTTGTATCATAGGCCTTTTTACTTCTATTTTTCATGCTTTCTGCAATTTGTTAGCGAGCAATGTACCCCCTGCTATAATGCTCTTGGTATATAATATTTTCATTCATATATAACCAACTTTCCCCCCTCTCCCTTCAACGCAATTCGCGACATAATTAGGTAGATGTAAGCGGCAACATTAAAAGAATGCCAGCTTATTTTTTTACAACAATATGCCAACTTCATTTCCGTACCTTTTAAGAAATATAAACTGAAGAAGTTCAAAATAATTATTGTCATTTTTAGACAACTCGTTCTGTGAACCTTTTCCATTCTTTAAGCATGTGTGATACGTGTGAAATACCGAAATAGATTTTTCAGAACTCACTTCCACCCCTGTAATTGTAATGACCAGAAGTGAAAATGTAAAGAAATATACGAGTATATTATATAGATAGTGTTGACTGTTCCTTGTCTTCCTGTGCTGTTATGCTTTACCCTTTTGTTCTTGCAGTCAAAATGTTAGACTGTAGTTTGTGTCTATTTTCCGCAAACACCTTTCTGAACTGACTAGAGCGTTGTTTAATGGTTGAAAGAAAGAAGAAACAAGATACTTAGCCAGATCTACTGTTGTGCTTTGGTCTTACGAACTAGGGTTTTGTCATACTCTCTTCCCCAGCAATCACGTGACTACCTCACTTTTGATGTTTCGTTCCTCCTTTCTTCCGTTCAGGCGGTCGTCTGACTACATTTTGACATCTCCCTCACCCCCACAGCCCTCCAACCGAAATCACCACCCATCCCCACCCCAACCCTGTGTGGTTTTGTTTGTTCCCATTCCCCAGGTCTAGATCTGTTTGATCATCTTTCATCGCGTGTGTCCTATTCTGAGGAAGCAGTACGATTTGCGTCCCCAACCTCTCCACTACCCCTTTTCCTTTAATTTAAAAAAAAATTATCACACGTAGTCAGTTGTTTGGGGGTTTTTTTAAGAAAGAAAATAAAAACCAGCTCACACCACAGAAGCACGAAATGAATATAGGCTCCGAATCATTTTTCTTTTAAGTACTGGTTAAAATAGCATCTTTGGCCATCAAAAATGGCAAACTGAGATCAAATTCAGCGTTACTTTCATGTAAGGAATGCTCATGCAGGTCAAGATCTAGCCCACAACATGCCAATGTACTTTCATATTGTACATAAGAATCTTACCGCTGAGTTTTTACTTTTTCCTGTTCATGACAAGTGCTTAACAATAATTATGTTCATCACAAATGTATCATTCGTGTTACCTCTTTAATTAGACAGACAGAAACCAGCTGAAACAAACTAACCAATCTTGAATAGCTCGATTTTCAAAATGGCAGTAAAATCCTAATCGAAGAAGTCGTGAATTTTGAAGGAGTGAAATTAATTATTCTTTCAATATCTGTATCTTTGAAGATAACAACTAGGTTACGTACAAGTGTCAGAGCTTTAAGATCTGGAGAAGGAGATACTTTATTTGTATGACACGAACACTTTAAGCCTACTGCAGTTTTTAAAAAATGGGTCGCTGTTATTAAAGCTCTTACCGAAAGTAGAAATGAACCGGTGAACCAAGGAAAGTTTGCCCCAGTTTCCCTCGCTTAGTGCAACAAAATTGAAATCCTTTAATGCACCCATAGATCTGTTTCAAGTGTTCAGTATGCTCGATTGTTCCTCTTGCTCTCGAACTGGAGATGTTGACGTGATGAAGGAGAGTGCCTGAGCGAGTGAGTGAGGGAGTGAGTGAGTGAGTAGAGCTGAAGCCTTTGGCCCTGTGTGTCATGTTTTTCACTGCAGGACGAAGATACGGTCAGCCTTTTCGTCTTCGGCGAGGAGGAGGAAGACTTAGCCAAGGAAGCGGACAAGGCCAATGGCGTCATTGAGTACAATAAAGTGAAAAATCACCATTTCCCCATAGAAAAATCGTCTGTTCACTTCAACCATGATGGACGAGTAAGACCAGGCGCTAGATGTTGTAGGCTAGAAGTGCAAAGATGTATGTGTGTGACAATAGGCACTATTTATGATTGTATCTATCGTCGATGTTTATTCAGTTGCATCGTTTGGTTTTTGCTGGCAAAAGCATACCGTCTTCATGCCGAACGCTAGGCCTATACTTTTTTTTTGGTTTGGTTGTTTTGTTGTTTGTTTGGTTTGTTTGGGTTTTTTTGTCCCTGCATGCATCTTTTTAATTTGACTGAGTGACTTACCTTGTTATGATGGCATCAAGAGTATCACAGACTGTATCTTTCGGTCAATACATTTGCTTACCTGTGCGTGTGTGTTTGTGAGAAAGTAATGAATGTTTGGAACGAAATTTCCAGTGTACAACCACACACCAGGGGGCTGTAAAAGAGACAAAGACCACAGAACAACTTAAAATTGTAGTTGTGGTAGGGG
>NW_004797398.1:520060-522563 GCF_000002075.1 Aplysia californica
CCCCGGCCTTCTTTGGCGCGTGTGCTCAATAACTATTGAATCTGGCTGTGCCCCGGAACCTATTATATCGCTCAAAATGCGAGTACCAAAGGGCTGGTTCTACAATCGTCCTTCCCGAACTCCTTGAGGGAGCCAGACAGCGTGAATGTTTTGTTTGCTATGTTTTGCTATCCGCCTCAAGAAAGCAACTGTAAACATGATGTAATGAACTTCATTACCAAGGCTGCTCTACCAGTGCTGCATAGGTTCTGTTTTAGTTTAGGGAGGGAAGCTAGCCTTTTCGTCAAGAAAAGACATGAATTTGACTATCTGAAGACGAGAAATGATTCTGTTTGAGAGTAAGATCTGTTCAGTCCCAACACAGAGCTGAAATGAAATCAGCGCCATTAGGATCTCACATACCTGTAAATGATAGGGATAAATTCAACTCTCGCTTCCGTTTCATGTGTCATTAGCTTGATCTGTCATAATTCGGGTTGTGTCAGTAAAATTTGAAGCATGTATTGCAGAAAAGCTCGACAAAACTTGTGAGTCCTTTGGAATACATCAGTCTCTGCCAGAGCCACAAGACCTTAGAGTAGAGAAGTCCTCTTGGCCAACATGGTAGTTCAATTGTATCAACGCTTCTGTGGTCTCCTGAATGAACAGAGTCCGCTATAACCATTGCGAAATCCTTGAAATATAAGCCATGCTGCTAAATGTGTTGCACTATGATTAATTAATAGTTTGTCTTTCTTGGAATAACACACTGTCTAGTCGTGGTGCAGTTTATTGTTTAGTTGTTGGCTCTTTTGGTATCATGCAAAGTGTAACTTGGACAGCCTCGGTTCGATCTTCAACAATGCATTCTTACATTCTAGATTCTAGAGCCTTGGAATTGCCCTGTCTCCTCCAGTTTCTCAGTCCATTACTTTTCCTTCACCTGGCTCCTGACACTGACAATCTACAGCCTTCGAGGAACATCTTGGCCACCTCTCTGGACGGGCTAGCATTGCAAATAATATACACTCAAACCTGCTCTAACGACCACCTGTCTAAGACAATCCTCTAAACAAACAACTGCTTCCAACTGGCCCCCCTCCCCTCCAAAAAAAAATCATCTCTTTTTGGGAGGTGGGGGGTCTTACGGTGATTCTTCCCAAGTTGACTTCCTTTGTCAAGATTACCACTTTTCTCCTCGGCAACGCGTATTATCTTGGACAGTTTTTACTATTATTATACCATGCCCGACTGCTTCTCCATGGTAGTTGAGGGCTTCCACTTTTCCTATTTCTTCGTGAGCTTCCAGCCATATGTTTGCCTTGGTTTGTTGGGTTATAGTTGTGTTTTGTTGGGGGTTTTTTGCTTTTGGGCAAATCTGTTCTTGTTTGGATTTCGTTTTTCTAACAGATTTTCTCTTGTAGTAACACAGGAACTACGATAAGACTTCTTCAGGTTGTGATAGATAGTCTTGCACTCTCATAGCATGGTTGCTTATACAAGACAGGTGAACCTTCCTCATTTTCTCCTGACAAATAAAAATGTCACTAACATTAATTCTTTGTGAGACAAAGATGGTACGTGCAATGTTTCAAGAGAATGGGCACTGTGAACACGCGGCAATACTAGCTTAAATGGCGTCGACGCAAAAAAAATAATAGTAAATTTAAACAACAACAAACAAACAAAAAGAAGATAATAACCCTTCGTTTCGCCCCCTAGCCCGTTTCTGGATTTGAATCTTGGTTCGGTTTTCTTGCCAACATTGTCAAAATAAACTGTATTCGCCAAAGTCATGAAAACCAATATTATGGTACCAATGCGTTAAGTTATGTAGTAATATTATATGTACTACTGCAGGCGGTTTACTGTAGTTAGTAGTCTCAGTGATAATATAGGTGGACTCTGTGTACTGCCAAATCTACTGACACGAGATACGAAATAGTTTCTTTCATTTTTATTATTTCTTTTTAATGTAACCCCCATCGACACAATTTAGATCATGAAAACAGGAGTCTGGGTGTGTATGTTGTGTGTTGTGTGAATGATTGAAGAAAACCCCACCATCCCCTGTGTACAAATGTATTTACATTCCTCAAGTGAATGGCGCGAGCTTCGTAGACATTACTATTTTGTGTATGACTACTAATCATAGTGATTTGTTGTTATTTTTTTTATAGACTTGTGTGCGTTCCCCACTTATCATGTGTCAACTAACAAGATGGTTAAATGGGCCAATGTATGTTTAACATTTAGGGCCTACAAAATGATGTGTGATAGGAATTATTGTTATACATTATCGTGCGTACATCTATATAATTATGTTGGATAGATTAGAATTTGAGAAATATTTTAGGACCGTCGTATTGTGTACAGTGGTAAACTTCACACAGGCCAAGACACCTCTACTATCTCATGTTGACGATAATGATGATAAGAAGAAGAAGAAGAAGAAGAAGAAGAAGAAGAAGAAGAAGAAGAAGAAGAAGAAGAAGAAGAAGAAGAAGAAGAAGAAGAGAAATAA
>NW_004797398.1:523117-524256 GCF_000002075.1 Aplysia californica
TGTTTGTTTTTTGTTTTTTTTTTGTTGTTTTTTTGGGGGGGGGTTGGGGGGGTTGTGAGAAAGATACAATTGAACATGCTTTTTGCCCTCTTTTCATACACATATTTGCTTTTTTAAACGTCCATTTCGTTTGTTTGTAATTTTCGCTTATTTCACCGTCTGTACTGTGAAGTGGATTCCTGTTTGATTCCGCACTAATTAATACCGCCGGCACGCGCATTGCAGATTTGGTTGCTTGGCAGTCCACAGCCGTTACCTCGCAGTGGTGTCATTTTTCCTCTGTTTGTGTGTAGTGCACCAAACGTTTGGTCCGTTTTTGTTGGATTTTAAAGAGTTTTTTCCCCTTGATCAGTTGCATGCAGTATTTACTTAGCTGCTAGCTGCTCCTTTCCTTTTTTATTTTCAGTTTGTCAATTTGCACAAGTCTGTAAAGACGTTTGAACATTTCCATTGTTCTCGCAGGGTTTTTTTAAACAGTACGGTTTTGCGCAACGGTATGCAAGTCACATTGTCTGACATGTAAATATAAAGTAGGCCTGTATATAAACATGCTAGACAGTATGATCTAAATAGCCTTTTAAAGTTAGCCTACCCATTGTCTGATAAACCAAGAGTGAACTAGAACGTCATTATAATGTCTACGTCTTTATATATCCATACTTCAAACTGTCCCAGTGATTCTTTTTATTTAACTATCGACGGAAAGATGGTAAAGTACAGAGTGGTGTAACTGTAGTTAATTTAGCTATCGATAAGAATAAAGAGAAAAAAGAACGGGGTACAGTATGAAGTAAGGTCAACGAGGATATAAATAGCACTATTTAGATCCCCTTTGACTAAGCTATGAACATAATTCCTGAGAAACGACTATGAGAAACAGTGTGGGCATTTCTAATCAGATTATATAAGGAACTAACCTGGAACTTAGAATGACAAAAGTGCCACAAAATTAGATATAAGACTCGTGTCGGCAGCAAGAAAATGAACGCTGAGACCTGGAATCAAAGTACAGTATCAGTATAGCATATTCGAATACATCTGCATGTGCCAGTAAGCCTCTGCAACTAGTAGGCCTACCAGTATGAATGCATTACCTGTGGATTTCTCATTAATTTAGTTTACTTGAAATTAAGCTTTCC
>NW_004797398.1:524356-525686 GCF_000002075.1 Aplysia californica
TTTGGTTTAAAAATACTTATTCGTATACGGTATCCACTGTATAAATGGTTGCTTCCTCTACAGAAAATGTTCCTATTATATGCATGCTCTTTATGTGTTCCCCGCGTCACCTTTTCCCCTGGTCTACATTTACAAACGTAGCCTACCACTGCATGTACATTTTGGAATCCTTTTCTTTGTTCAGTACTGACACAATTGTACCTTAACCTTACACTCAGGTTTGAAGCCTATTCCGCTATGCTTTGATTTTGATGGTGATCATGATTTCGTACTTATTGTTACTTAAAAATCAAGGCCTTCGTTTTCTTTTTATTAATCGGGGGTTTGAAGTAAATTCCTTGTTTATACTGTTTCATTACTGACATCAGTGTTTCACGAAAGTCTTTTCTGAAAGTAAGATATAACAATAATATGTTGCTTGAATAATTAATTCTTTTTCTCAATCAAACTTATCTGCTGTACTTGATAGTAAGCTGGTAAAAATACGTGAACAGGAACAATATTCTTCATTTTCAATTTCTTTTTTAAAATCTGAAACATAACTTCCAAGGTCTAATAGCTGATTGAAGATATTATTTCATACTCTATTAACAAAGAACTCGGCCTGTTCTTTTCAGAGTTTGTGCTTTTGAGCAGTTCATGTTTATTATTAAATTAATTAGATGTCTTCGTCCTTAAATTAATCATTCTAAAACTTTAAAGGGCATTGGTACATCACAGCCTGTGTACACTTCTGTTACTGTAATTTTTAAAAATAAAACGATATCATTGAATTATTTTGATAAAATTTTTACCCTTGCTCAAAATTAAGACTACTTGCCTAGAAAGTAAAAAAAAAACATAACTATGTTGGGTATTTATTTTAAAGCACAATTGTTATTTTATCTTACTTACCAGATTCATTAAGATGCAAAGTGAACGACAAGTGTTTCATTTATCAAATATAGAAAATAGTTTACATTTTAAATTTATTGGCTTTGAACAATCCTGGATCACTTTTTAAAGAGTGGTATGGGGGTGATTGATGTGGCCCCTATCACGACATTTAAACACAGTCTTCTCTGAACTGAACCGCTATTCTAAAGCTACTAAGAAATCCAAATAAAATGCTTGCAATTTGCCTTAAGTCAAAAGTAATTTGCAAGTACGTGTAGTGCTTGTATGTTTTATCCTAATAGACTAGCACACGGGTGAACGTCTTTGGAAGCTGTACGGTGGTATTGGCCAATATCCCAACTTGCAATTGAAATCGTTTGTGCGTGTTTTTAGTTTTATCTATGAGAAAAATTCTTGACGGCTATTTTGGCATCGTTGTACAATGCACCACCAC
>NW_004797398.1:525786-542423 GCF_000002075.1 Aplysia californica
TTGATGAATCATCCCGTTTACAATTACAATTCTACTGTTCATAAGAACTCGAGATATTAATGTCCCCCCCCCCCCCCCCTTTGGGAATGGCATAAAGACACTTCAGTCAGTAGCACCGCCCCCGGGGAATTTCTGTTCTCGTCAGTTTTTCAGTATTTGAGAGCTCGTCAGTTTGTTAGTGTTTGAGGGCTCGTCAGTTTGTTAGTGTTTGTGTACGCGTGTCAGTTTGTTAGTGTTTGGGAGCTTGTCAGTTTGTTAGTGTTTGGGAGCGCTTGTCAGTTTGTAAGGGTTTGAGAGCTCGTCAATTTGTAATTGTTTGAGGGCTCAGTTTTTCAGTATCTGAGCGCTTGTCAGTTTGTTACTGTTTGACGGCTCGTCAGTTTGTTCGTGTTTGAGAGGGCTCCTCAGTTTGTTCGTGTTTGGGAGCTTGTCAGTTTGTTAGTGTTTGTGAGCGCTTAATCGGCTTTTCTCTCAAACATTTATCGTCCGTATTCTCTCCTCCTTAGTTTTTTGTGTTTGTTATTCTTTTGTAACATTTTTACCAATCTTCGACACTTATACAACTTCACAGTGTTGCAAGTGCCATAAATCTCTTACTAAAACATAAAACACAGGAGTCACAAGTCATCTTAACGTTTATTTATTTTATTTCGCCTAAGAGATATTATTCTTCTCTGCCGATCCTCTGGTCACCGTCAAACGTTGACGGACTAACCATTCATTAATACAAATACTATTATTGCCCACTGTGGTCCATTAGGTACATGTAGTTACCACAGGTCTTAGTTTTAGGAAGAGGTTTACACCACTTGCAACACAAATAGGTCGCGTTAGCGACGAAGATTAGAGTTGTTATTGGAGAGTAACATACACAGAAAAGAAGTAGAAGGGAGTAAGGACGATAGATGTTCGATAGAAAATACAGAGAAAACCACACCAGAGCACCCGACATCGGACAAATAAGCAAATACATGTACAACAACAAACAACCAAGTCCCTTGATCAACCAACCAACCAACCAACCAACCAACCAACCAACCAACCAACCAACCAACCAACCAACCAACCAACCAACCTCCACTCTTTTCCCTCACCCATCTCCTTTTAGTGTGTACTTTCATAGCAAAAGTCTGTAAAAGTAAAGTAAATATATATGTGATGTCGGACTTAATTTTTATTTCTCTTAATTAGTTTGTTTTGTTCTCTTTTGCAGCCTAAACCTGCATAGTTAATAGTAAAGTGTAAGCCTAATGATAAAGTCAAAGCTGTCACTGTTGCATCCATTTGTATTCCGCTTTGTTTTTGAAAAAAAAGCAGTTGTATTTACGAGATTAAAGAAAAAAGATAAATGTTTATGTTTCAGTTATTTCCAAAATCATTTCCATGACAAGTCTTTTTTTTTTTTTTCATTTTCAACTGAAAAACAACTAATAGTGACTTTCAAGAAGGAAAGAAACAGTGAAACTTTTCTTGTATCATGTAAGACTTGTAATAGACAATAAACTATATTAATATTTTGCCTTTGGGTGTCATCTAACGTCTCACATTTTCCCCTCTTTATCTCAGGCTGCAAATGGCGGCCACAAGCAGGCTGTAAAAGGATCCAACGGCAAAGAGAAAAGCGGAAGTTCCGCTTGCACTATCATGTAAAATGGACGAGGAGGGCATTTCTAAACGCACCGTTGACTTCCCATGCCTTCAGACGAACGGAACAAAAAGTGAACTGCTGGTCAGTCTACTGAGAACACAACGGTTGGTCACAAGAAGACAGAACATGAAATGCAACTGGAGTTTATTTGTTTTATTGTCTGGGTTTTCTTTTTTGCGGGATTTGTTTTTCCTATATTTTTTCCCTCTTTGACATGATTATTCTAGCTTTACGCTCTCGTAATATACAAAAGATTGAGGGGTTTTTTTCTCCATTTTCAACTGATAAAGCTCTATTGGTACATAAAGAAGGTTACAAATTTCAGAGTATTGAAGAGGAGTATTGTTTTCCGGCCTAACCAACCCCTCCTGCTTGTTGTGAGGAATATTCATCTAGACAGGTGACTTTTAACACACTCACACAAAACAAATCAGAAAGCGGCGAAACGCATCTTATTGGAATACATGATTCTGAAAGTTTGTACAAAGGCTTTTTGCAATATAACAGCTGATTGCGGGAATTGAACTTTATTCTTTAACGTTTAGCGTAATACGTAGGCCTACATGCCATGATGAACTTGCACAGAAGAAGCCTTAACACGATTTACTGCTTGTATTGTCCTGTTTGTTTGTTTGTTGTTGTGTTTTTTTTGGGGGGGGGTTGTTTTTTTATAATGACAAAAATCCGCTGGATCAGATGTATAAACTCGTTTAGATCCAAAGCAAAAATTTTAAAAGTTGCTTTTGTCCGAGTGACATCGGTAGTTAGTGGACACATAATCGTGAGATCGGATTCCGGAGTTCAAGTCTCAGTTCGGTCCCGTGTCGAGTTGTGTGGAAAGTCATTTAACATCGTTTTTTCTCACTGGGCTCGGTCTTATCAAAGATGGACGTTAAATCTGAGGTTTATCATCTTATAACATAGATAGTACATGTATACATTATGTCTTCAACGCATGCCGACACAAACTATACACGTATTTTGGTTGTAGAATCTAGCCGGTAGTAAAGCCCATATAGCACAACAGACTGAGAATTCATCAAAATGATCCTTACTATGCTGTCATAGCACTGTGCAATACGAAGATAATAGCATTTACTTCATCGTTCTCTTTTTTCCCCTTTAATTAAGTTCAAGCAGCTGACGTTACACATGTGAATCTACTGCTGCGCCGTCAAATGATCATTGATTTGATGAGTACTCCGTCCTTTCTCTCGATATAACTTTGTTTATCATTATGCACGATACCGTCCTTATTAAGATGAGAAAAGTATACATTTATAATATACACCGACTGGCCATGGAACAAATGCTTTATGATAATACATTATCTTTTTTATTCTTAAAAGGTAGAGTTTCAGCCATCATGCGATATCTTGAAATATGTGATTTCTTTTTCTTAATCTTATGTCCATTTTTTGGAAGTGTCAGTACGTTTGTATTTTTACCGGTATTGCTTAATTCTGATGAAACAAAACCAAGATAATTCGAGTGACAAAGTTTGAGGCACAGTATACTTATTTTCTTTTGAATTGTTGATATTGATATCCCATAGACAGGAGTGCCAGCCTAATGTTCATTGATGACATGAAATGTGACTTACTTTGAACTGTACCAATTTCTTTTTATTTCGACACTTAACCAATGTTTTCAGAGGGATTGGGGGAAGACTGCTGATTCACCAATATTTTTCATAAAAGAATTAAAACTTCAGTCAGGCTTGTTGTAATGCTAATGTTATATGATACCACTGTCCCTTTTGCTACCTTGTGGCAAACTGTTCCTTTTTATGCAAAGATGTGTTTTAATTATGTCGCTTAAGATTGCATTTTATTATAATGTTAACTCGTAATGATGATTTAAGCCTACAATGACCTTTCTTGTTTAAGACTTGTTGGAATTTTACCAAAACTTTCTGTTTCCTTCCGTGAGCACTAGAATCTTAACTTTGAAAATTAAGTCGCTTACGCCTTGTTTTGTTGTTGGGGTTTTGTTTGTTTTTTTGGTTGGGGGGGGGGGGGACACAACTAAACACGGTTTACTTTTTTTATTATCTTATTTCGATAATGAATCTAGAATCTAGCAGAGATGGATTTGTTTCTTTGATAAGATCAAATTATCAATCAATTGACAATTGATAAAAGATGAATAATGTGGAGGTTCTACTCGAACAGCTGGGTGGGCCACGGGTTCGTTTTTCATAAGCTCTGTAAAAGTATTCCCTCAGGATCTGTTTGTTGGTTTCATTTGGAGAAGGGGGGGGGGGGGGCGGGGGGCGAGCTATGACATAAATGGTTATGTAACGTATTTCGCTTCAGTTTGGTGTTGATTAATGTCCTTAATTTTAAAACTCATAATTCGAGTAATGTGTTCTCCGTGCGATATCCACTAATAATACTAATATAATCCAACAGCCTGTGATATATCCTGTTCTATACATGTTGCAACTACAGACTTCCTCATTGAGTGGGTCTTTTCCTTTGAATTTAGCGTCGATGAATCGCTGTTTCTGCTTAAATTAAAGTGATATTTTTCCCCCTGTCGGTACGATCCGGCATTTGCTGTTCGGACGGATTTCAGGACGAAACCAAAAACTGTTTTTTGTTCATTTATTTTATTTTTTAATAATGACAGCCCTACCATTGTTGGAAAATTGCTTGGTACTTATTTTCTTTTCTTTTTTTCTTTTTTAAATTTGGGGTGGGGGTGGGAGGGGGGGGGGATTAAAGTTAGCTGCAGCTGCTACAAGTACAAGTATTTTATGAAGTTATAATTATTAATCCTTTCCTCATTTCTTTCATTTGTCCATTATGCGGATAGACCCTACCTCTTGTTTACTTAATTTGTAATACTACAACTTCCAACATTCTGGTTAGGACGGATTTTTTTTTTTATGAACATTGTCAATTACAGAGTTTTGTTACTTTATGAAATTATATATTTTTTCTTTAATATTATTTATTCATTTCATTCATGTATTTATTTATTATTGTTATGTTTTGGGCATTTTAAAATCATTTGTTTAAAGGGGGGGGGGGGGTTGGTCTTTTTAAAGTTAAAGCACATCAATTTATCAGGTCAAACTGCACTTTTTACATCTACTGTATTGTATTTAACCAGCACTAGATGTGAAGTTTTGGAAAGATTTGAGCTCAACTTGCCAATTGTTTATCATGACATGGTTTCGGGGATGTTGGGGGAGTTCATTATTTATTTGTTTGTTTGTTTGTTTAGTGTTTCATTTCCCGACTCTGTTCTCCTAATAGACAGACAGCATTTTGTTAATAAAGTGATACCATCGTTTGGCTTGTTTTCTTTCCTTTTTTTTACAACTGTCTCTACAAGTTGCTAATTTTTATATTGTCACTAGTTGAATGATGAAATAATGGACTTTCTCCGGAAGTTGAAGCTCATAGTCATAGCAATATTGGTTAAAGTTAAAGGAATGATCAAAAAAAGGAGGGGTGGTGGCGGTATGCTTCTGTTCCCTCAAGAAAATACATTTTGTAAAGTATTAACTTTTCCACACTTCTTTTATTTTATTTTAGTAAGAATTTTACGGCACTTGCTACACAATAAGGTCATATAAGTGCAGATGATTAGACGTGCAACAAGAGAGCAACAACAAAGACAACGAAGAAGGAGGAGAGAAAGGACGATAGATATTTCATAGGAAAGAAGGAGCAAATCACACCAGAACACCCGCCAACCAGCTCTGAGCTACGTCTCATTTATTTCGCACGTAGATTCTATAGGTAAAATTTTAAGAATTAAAAGGGATATAAAATACACGTTTAAAAATGTATAACAATATTACATGTACATGTGCTGGAGACTGTACTTCAAAATATCGACGGTTAAGCGCAGTTGAGCACAGGAAGTGACTTTCGACAAAAACGAGTTTCAAATTTTGACGATTTTGATCTCTATAACACAGTAAAAAAAATATATATATTTTTTAAACGTTAATGTCTCGATACCGAATTGAGCTACGGCGTAGATATTTTAAAGAGGTACAAGAGCGGCTTAAAATCTCACTGCCCATATTGATTAATCCATTCCGATCAAAAGCGGATATAGTAATAGTACCTGTATAGTCACTTCTTCTTGCGCTTAGCCATCGGTATGTTGGTCTACTATTAATAACTCTCCTCTCTGCTTGTGGGTGCTGACGCAATAATTAAGTGGTGCTGAGTGAGTTCAATGTTATATCAGTGTATGTGAAGACAAGAAAGGATCTTCATGTCAGAGTGGGTTGTACGTGTGGATGTAATTTGCGTGCGTTTGTGAGAGCAGTTGGGGTGGGGAAAGTGTGTGTGTGTGTGTGTGTGTGTGTGTGTGTGTGTGTGTGTGTGTGTGTGTGTTGGGGGGGGGGTGTTATACTCGAAGGTGTGTGTGTATGTGTATGTATGTGTGTTTTTATGCGCGAGTGTATGTGTGTGTTTTATGCGCAAGTGTGTGTGTGTGTATTTGTGTGTGTGTGTGTGTGTGTGTGTGTGTGTGTGTGTGTGTGTGTGTGCGTGCGGGTGTGTAAGTGTGACTGTGCAAGCTCGTGCATGTATCTATGTGCGAGCATTTATTTATACAATGTATAATATAAGATAATGGTTACTTTTCAGTTCTGAGGCAGTTCTCTTAATTTTGTTTGCTTGAGTAAAGAAAAGCCCGTCGGCACAGTAACCAGTACTTTAGCACAGGGGAGAAAAGTAAGACAGACAACACAGACAGAAACAAAGGAGGGAAAGAAAAGAAGAAGGAACTACCAGTGTCACCCCCCCCCCCCCCCCCACACACACACACACACACACACACTCACACACACACACACACACACACACACACACACACACACACACGTACCAACCACCCGGTCCGTTTGGTGGTAAATCTGTACAAACTCAAACAGTAACAATTATAAATATATATTATTATATAGGTCTTCCTCGGGCTTCAGTGTTGCTCATGCACGTGTAAATTTTCCCCTCTCGACCCAAGCATCATGTTCCTTGTATTCGTAAGAGTTTTACGGCACTTGCGACACAAATAGATCATAATAATAATAATATTATTATTATTAATAATAATAATAAAATAAGTGCCAAAGATTAGAGATGTTACTAAAGAGTAACGTACAAAGAAAAGGAGGAGAGGTGCGAATGTTGAAGATTGTAAAAGTAGAAGGAGCAAACCACACCAGAGTCCCCACTCAGGCCATTCACAAAGTTTGGAAGTAGATCTACATCTGTACGGATTGTTCGTTAATAAGTTTATACGTATATATGTATACAGGTCTTCCTGGGGCTCCAATGTTGGTCCTGCACCTGCAACTTTTTCCCTCTCGATCCAAACGTTCCTTGTAGAATATTACGACATTTGCGACACGGAACACAAACATAATGTAGGTCATATTATAAGAGCCGAAGATAAGAGGTGTTACATAACAGTAACATACACAGAAAAGAAGTTAAGGGGGGGGGGGAGGGGGGGGATAAAGACGACAGATGTTTGATGGGGAAGAAGAAGCAACCCACACCAGAGTAGCTGCCTGCAACCACTCACTTTTTTCCCCACACTCGATCAACTCGATCCAAACGTCATGTTCCTTGTGAGAATCCCGGGAGTGGCCGGTGGGTGAGCTGTTTACCTCGAGTCAACATCTAGTAACGACCGTCAGAAGCATCGATCTCGTCGTGAAAAGGATATTATTATAATATTCAGCAAGAACATTCACAACAGAAGGAGAGAAAGCTAGAGAGAAAATGTCTGAAATCTCAAAGAATGTGTCGATAGCAGCAGGGAACCAGAAAACTACAAAGAGGAAATTAAACAGACGTGTACAATAATACAAAGTAAAACATGCTTTTTTAAAATACTTTTTAAATATTGTTGTTTTTAACCCCCCCCCCCCCCCCCCCCCCCCCATCGTCATAATTTAGATTGTTCAGGAGGCGGGTTTCCGACCCTACGTGTCAGAGCCAACCCAGTCCAAGAAGAGGGATACAACATCTCAGCAGAAAGGCGGAGATACTCGAAAAATAATATTATGTTCTCCCTACTCGGGAATCGAACTCGGTTTCTCTTGCGTGCGACAATAAAGCGCCTGACCGCTAGAGCACAGACTCTGGTACATTTTGCTTCAACTCCTCCTCCTTTTTTTTTCTCTAAAAATGCAAAATAATCAATTCACATAATATACGTTCCCGATTGTTTAAAAAAAAGTTAGCGCATTGACAGAATTGCCATTTTTAGTGCAGGGCAAAAGCAAGACTGATTCCATACACATATTTTAAAAAAAATTAAATAAAGAACTCCGAAACAGTGCAGAGGAGCAACCTTAATGAAAGTGGCGAGACTTCCAGAGGCGATTAATGATCCTAACTCTCCCAACTCATGACTCTTCTGTGTGACTTCTATTTGCTTTAGTAAGGTTTTACGGCGCTCGCAACTGCATACGGTCATATGTGGGCCAAGGGGTGGATGTCAACAGATGTCCAAACGGGGAATCAGGCTTACCCTGCTCACCTCTCTAGCCTCAACAGCACAAAATCTGCTTCGACTATCAAGGCACCCCGGAAATAGCAGTTCATAAGAGAGTGACAAACATACAAAAGAAATAGGAAAAATGACGATAGCAAGGATGAAGAAAGAAAAAGCAGCAGTTCGTCCCCTTTTATGTTTTTCCGGCACAGTATGGGCATGACATTGATAAATCAGTCCATTTACAATTCTACTGTACATATGAACATGTTAATATCCCCCCCTTTGGGAATGGCCACTCATGACCCCTCAGTGTGAATTCTGTACAAAGACTTGAGAGGTCTCATAGCTCCACAACCCTCTCCTTTCAGATACAATTATTTATCATAAGTTTGTTTTAGTAAGTGTTTTGGTAAGTGTTTTACGGCGCCGGCAACTCACCAAAATTATTACGGAAACAAACTCAGAACAAAATTATTGTATCTGAAAGAAGGGGGTTGTAGAGCAATGAGACCCCACAACTCAAGGTAGAGAAGTCTCGCCACTTTCATTTAGGTTGTTTTGTTTTCGTAAAGAGAAGCACATTGACACAATAACGGTCATCTTGTTTTAGTAACAGTTTTACGGCACTTGCAACACACTAAGGTCATATAAGTGCCGAAGATTAGAGGTGTTACGAGAGAATAACACACACAAAAAATGAGGGGAGAGATAAGGACGATAGATGTTTGATAAGAATGAAGAAGCAAACCACACCAGAGCACCCGCCATCCACCGACGGACATCTTATCCAGGGAAAAAAGACAGGTAGACAAAGACAGAAACAGTAGAGAGTAAGAAAAGTAGAACCTTCCAGGGACACCCTCCAACCACTAGTTTTCATTACTTTCAATACAAGATGCCATCAACATGAAATCAGGGAACCAACCCCCCCACCCCCCCCTTTTTTTTTCATCCGCAAGTGATGACAGACAGGCATTCTATGGTTTAGGTACGTAATTGTTTTGGAAAGAGTTATACAGCATTTGCAACACAATTAGGTCATTATAAGTGCCGAAGATTAGAAGTGTTACAAGCGAGTAATGCATAAAAAAGAAGGAGAGATAAGGACAATAATCTAGATGTGTAATAGAAAAGAAGGATCAAACTACACCACAGCACCCACAAACCACCCCCTTTTCAGGTACAGTGCAGCCTCTCTATAACCACATCAGGACCAGAAAAAAATGTTGTAGAGAGCTGTCGCTAAAAAGAGGTGACCAAAAATTACTAATGATATATATAAAGTAAAAAATAGGGACCTGGGCACCATGTCGTTATACAGAGGACGTCGTTGTAACGAAGGTCGGTATAGAGAGGCTGTATTGTACTTCAAGGGAGGAAAACATACATGTACATGTACCTGATGCACAATCTTACATAATAAAACAACAAAAACAAGTTTGTTGTAAAGTACTATTTATTTTTAAAACTAACAATAAAACAATACATATGCATACCAAAGGGCTTTGATATAGAGGATAAATTGTATGCCAAAAATCAAAATGTTCCATTTGCAATTCAGTATGTCAAAACTGCAGATGAAACATTCTGATGTTGAACAAAATAACTCTTTTTTTTTACATCAACTGTATCGTCTCCAGTACATGTATTAGGATTTGTTTCATATATATGCAAATACATGTAGTATTATGATTGGGAGGGGAACGGAAAAGTTTTGCTGCCACGCGTAGAAACTTGACACGGAGCAGTTTCCACACACGCCACAGGCCTCCAATCAATTGGAGAAGATTTCTGTATCACATTCAAACTGAGTTTACATTGAATATTCCGCACTGTACTGTACATTCTTTTTTTTTAAGGATATGAAAAGAGTTCAAACAATCGGTACATTACTGTGATGGCATCGCATATAGACAAATCTAATACTGTACAAGAGAAGTAATTGTAAGGAATGACAAAAATCTTTAAACTTTTTGAACACATCACGGTGAGTGCTACGCCGAGGGGAGCCACACTGAACACCAAAACAAAAGCCCCGCTTGGACCATACCGGACACCAGACCACCCAACATCTAAGAAAACACAGGCAATGCTCTTGGCAGCTCACCGACACGACACGCCACGCCCAATCCAAAATGACCATGGCCATTTCTGAGCTATTAGCTGACGAGCCTACAAATACTACTACGATGCCTACCTACTTCATAGTTTACCTTGAACAAAATATGCAAAATAACAGACTACTAGTACCAACTACTTTACTATTTTCAAAAAAATCAAAAAATCTAAGGGACCAAAATGTTGACAAGAAATATGTTGTACACACATTTCCTCAACCTGCAACAACAACAAAAATGACTTGCGAGAATGCAGAATGAAAATGATGAGACACAAGTGGTCATTGAGAGGAAAATTCAGGCTGTTGATGGAGAGTCTACAATATTCACAGGAAAGCACTTGTAGGCTACTGGTAAGGCAAAATACAAAATATTATGACGAAACAGCTGTAGCAAAACAGAAACAGTAAAACCTGACATAACACATTTCTTTACTTTTAGTGAGAGACTTACGGCACTTGCAACACAATAAGGTAATATAAGTGCCGAAAAGAATAAAGGTGTTATAAAAGAGTGACATACACAGACAAGGAGAAGAGACAATGACAATAAAATGATAGATAGGAAGAAGGAGCAAACCAAACCAGTGCACCTGCCAACCATCCACCAGCACAGAATGAGTACACAAGTAAAAAGATGGGCGGGGGAGAATCCCTGAAACCTGACACTTTTAGCTCTTTATAAACACTCCCCAAAGACACAAAAATTGACAAGCTTCTTCCAACACAGCATCTCACCGGCACTTGTTTGGCACAGTAGCCAGGGACAACAAAGATCAATGGAGGATATATAAATATAGAGAAAACAGAAAAGTGTCCACAAACAAACACTCACTACAGCTTGGTGTCAATTGTACTGAGATCCCCATGTAGTAGGCCTATATCTCAGAGTTCGTAGCATGGCTCTTCAAACTTAAGCTGTACATTAACAGCATAGATTTTGCCTATGTGACCCAGGGGTCAAAAACATATGATTACCATACTTCAGGAAAATTGTTTTCGTAAGAGTTTTACAGCTCTTGCAACACAATAAGGTCATATAAGTGCCGAAGATTAGAGGTGTTACAAGAGAATAACACACACAAAAAAGAAGGAGGGGAGATAAAGACGACAGATGTTTGATAGCAAAGAAGAAGCAAGAAGCAAACCACACCAGAGCCCATTCCAACCACCCACTTACCATACTTCATTGTGGCGTTTATAGCTACGGATCTCGTAAGGATTTCCCGCTGGAACAGTAAAGTACAGAAGTCTCCGCATAAGATCCCACCGCTTACGATCCCGGTTCGCTTAATTAAGATCCCGTTGTTTTAGGAAAACAGAATTTTTACTATACAAAAGTCACCCCTAAGATCCCGCTCTGATGGTCTACATTCGGCTAAGATCCCGCATTTCAGATCATAATTTGCTAAACAAAAACCCGGGCGGGCACAGCCGATCAACCTAGAGTGAAAAGTTGAGATCAATAAACTGTCCGTCGCGTCAAAGATCAACCATTATCGTGAATGTGATCACATACACGTTGTAAAAACTCAATGAAGCGATACAATGTTTGCCCCAGACGGGACCACACCGGGGTGTGAACTGACCGACGCGTTTGTTTTCCCCACGCACCGCACTCACACCTGAGCTCGCCACCTAAACTTGCATCACTTGCTGGGTGGGTAGGGCCTACACGTTCGCTCCAAGCAGGATCACATCGAATCGTGAACTCTTCCTTGACCATTGCAGCAGTTGTCTGTACTCCCGAATTTGCGAGACAGACTGAATTTTAATTGGTGGGTTCACAACGTAATGGTGTGTAACGACAAAGGCGGTTTGGAGGGGAGGGGGGAACTCGGTCAGAGATGGAAAGCTATAAATTTTTGACAGGTAAAGAGGAGGGGCAACTGGATAAGCGTAGATCTTGAGACTCGTGATAGGATTATAAGTGAAAATGGCACGCCTCATGCCACTATGCACCGTGATAGGTCATCAAGGTTAACCACTCTTTGCTCGTCATATGCCATAAACCCACCAAGGGGGCACGTCAGTTCAGTGTAGAGAGGAGGGAGACCATTTTACCGATTGTGAGCCTTAACATGGGTCACCATAGATTCTTCCCTGGGTTCATCGTTTAAGATCCCAGTTCGCCTAAGATCCCGCATTTCCTTGCTCCCGAGCACCGGGATCTTAGGCGGAGACTACTGCATTATCTTATCTATCCAATATATTTTGCTTTTACATGATATACAGTAAGTGATTCTTACTTTATGGCAGAGGATCCTCCTGTAATACTTCGATGCTTTATATTTTGTTACAGCACGAGGCGCCAACTGAAACTCTACTGGTTACAGAACGCATCACCCCCTACAGCCGTTTGAAAAAAGCATCCACACATTAGGTCTCTAATTATCTCAAGAAGAACTTTCTTGTATAATTCACGATTTAGTCATTCCCTGTCCTGAGCTGAAACAACTGTCCATTCATTATATGTTTTTTAAAAAGTTACTCAACTCAAAATTCATCAGCTAATAGAAATCATACGCCAAAAAAGAGAAATTCAGCAATATGTCAAGCATCTAGTGAAAACACTACACAAGAATCCAGAAAAGTTAACATTACACTAGAGTTAGCAAATGCTGTTTAACTATGGTTCCAAGACTAAAGAAAACTAAGAGAGATGGGACATGTCTCTGTACATACAAATGTTGAAAATTGTAAAATCAAACAAAAAGCTGTCCTTTATACAAGGGCAATATATAAAAAAAAGGAAATCTTTACTACAGGAAATATTACACTTTGTATTTACAAGAAAATATTGTACAAACTGTAAGCCTACATTCAACTGTCCACACCAAAAACCAGTCCTGCAATGACTACAAAAAGGTAAAACTGAACTATCAACTCTAAAAAGCTTCATCAAACAGTTCGTTCTCAAACTACAATAAAGGGTAAACTCTTGTATACAAAAGGACATCAAAACTTTCTATAAAATAAGACCTAGCCAGTTGCTTTTAAAAATATGAGAAACAGGGTGATAAACTTGAAAGATAAAAAAAAGTTGGGAGTGACAGAAAGGTACGGTAGCAGAAAAACGGGGCCTCAGGATCACTTAGTTCGATCATATTCAACACCATTATAACCTGTGCACTGCTGCACACAACACAGCCTTTTAATCAGACAAAACATGTTTAGGAAATGAGCAAGAGTACAATATTTAAAGTCCACAAAAATCATGTGGGATCCAAAAATATTTCGTTATACACTGAACCAAGAAACAGTCACTGACTTTTCATATGACTGGAAGCCCCACTTAAAAAGAAACAACACACTACTTATTATGACTTCACGCACTTTTGAACTGGTTCAGGCTGTATAAAAAGAGTGGTGTGCATGTTGCTATCACTTCGCGACAGACGCACAATGGATTTACGAAACATGACCGGCCTCAGGGAGGAACCCACAGACAGGCTGAAAGCACGAGAGGACCAAAAGAGACCTGATTGAGAAGCAACAACTTGCGCTACTAAAGTACAAAAGCAACCAACCATGGCAAAAAGCTTCTTACAGGCCACACAAACCCATTCACCTCCACCAGCAAAACAAAATGTAATGTAAGCAAAATTTTCCCCCCAATGGTAAATGACCTGTAAAAAAACCTGTGAGCCATGGTATGTGGAAATGTTCGTTACAAGTTGCTCACTCAGAGAAAAGAACAGCAGTGTGCAAGCTGGAGTCGGCCACAAATATGATACATCTTTACACAAAATCACAACAATGCCCAGGCCCACTGATCATCATAAACAAGGATGATTGGAAATTGAAAACACCATCAACTTCATCAAATGATCCATTTGCAGGCCCAGCATCAAAAGGTACCACCTACAGCAGTAGCATTGAACAGACGGAAGCCTTTCACGCCCAATCTGGCACATCACGACGACTTCTTGGACTTTCTCACTTCAAAATTTCTTTATAACATTATACACAAACTGTACAAAAAGCTTCAGACTAACTTTACACCAAAGCAGGCTCTTCGAAAGTAACTTAACGACAAAGACAACTTTCTTCAGCCTTTTAGGATATATGCAATCAGAAAACCTTTCACCTTTTTTTTTTAGTTTACTTTGAAACCCAGTCTCAGCAATCTATGAGAGTCAAATATTTTGAGAATTTGGCTTCTCTTAATGTCATTCAACTTGAAAGAGAGAGTGCTAACAAAAGTGCAGAATTTTGTTAGGTTTTATTTTTGGTAACTGTCTTACAGTGCTCACAACTGCATACTGTCAAATGAGCCTGCCAAAACTGTTGAATTTCTCACATTTGTGGTCTCCCCAATACTCAAAAGGTATGAGGGTAAAACAAGAGAGCAAAATCTAAATGTCATTAGCAGTAAGTACACTGCAGATTTTGCTATGTGAGAGAAATCTGAAAGACAATGTGCCGTCACTTACTTGAAGAACGACTGGAAAACATCTGTGCTTTTGTTTCAGTAGCCTTTTCATTTGAAGAAAATTTACATTACAAAAATACAAAAATCAGTGCCTAAAATGGAAAAATATATTCTTCCAAAGCAAATTTTTGAATCTGTAGTAAACATTTTTCTGGTTCCATTTTCAAAAATAGTTGTCTTGATGAGAGGTATGTGGATCACTCTATAGGTTGAACGAGAAGAAAAGAAAAACATCCGTGGTCACAAAAACATAAAAGACCAAATAGGCCTACAAATCAAATAAAAATAAAATAAGAAAAAAGGAACAGATGATGAGACAGGCAATTTGAAAAGAAAAAAAAACGCAACTGAAAATTGGTACAAGTTGAGATGTAAAAAAAAAAAAAAAAAGATGATGAACATGAGAATCAAACTCTTAAAGCCACAAAATGAAACAAAAAAAATGAAGCCTCTTGTGCAAGATTATGACATCTGTCTTACGGGCACATCTATAGCACCTGCAGCAATCATAGCTGTAAAGATGTAGGGCAGTAGGTTTCTCAGTGCTGTACAGCACTCATGAGTGGCAAACCGCACAAATGCAACGCAGTCACAAAACTCCCCAACCGAATCAAACAACGCGCAGTCTACAAAATTCAGCATTTATAAGCAGTGATAAGGCTCTGAGCATGTGAAAGTCTTGAACTGTGAGTGTCCAACGAGTCAACAAATTTTTCGAGGCACAAGAGCAGCTCCTGCCCTGTACTAGGAAGACAGCATGTTGGAGATGTCCACATCAAAGAGATCACAAGCTCCCTCCGTGTCGTCCAGGTTGAAGTAGTAGTCGCGGCCACTGGGCGGGGGGCTCAGGGACAGGAGCGGGGTCAAAGCTGGGGGAGAAAGGTCAGGGGTCACTTTAGGGACGGGGCCACAACCTGACAAGAGCAGGGGAGTAGTTTAAGTTTTGGGGGGGTTTTTGTCTCTATGACTACAGTGGAACCAACTCAGACAGGAAACTTTGCTTCTTTGTTTTATGAACACACCATTTAAAACAAAAGTGTTTGTTGTTTTTGTTTTTTTAACATAAACACTTTGCCTTCCTTCGAGGACACTGAAAGAGGCAGTTCCACTGTGAGCACTCTGAAATTAATCGCTCCACATCATATTTAAAAAAAACATTTTTAAAAAACAACCTGCAAACAAACAAACAAAACTTGGGCGTATTTGAGCATAATGGAAGAGGCAGTTCCACCGTATGCATTTTGAAAGGAATCCATCCATAACATAAAGAAAAAAAAACACCAAAACACCTACCACATAACTCCATATGTTCTCAAAACTAAAGCTTTCAATACTGCTACTGAGTACAGAACAAACAAATATTCCAATAGATCACTGTTGAGCTTTGTTATTTTAGTAAGAGTTTACTATACTTGCAACACAAATAGATCATATAATAAGGGCCGAAGATCAGAGGAGTAACTAAAGAGTAACATATAAAGAAAAGGGGGAGAGATAAGCACGACAGATGTTTGAGAAGAAAGAAGGGCCAAACCACACCAAGGCGCCCACCAAACACTCACAGAGCTTCTAATTGATGGAACTAACAACTGTGCAAGAGTGTAACAATTATATAGAACAGCCACAATTCAAAATGCACAGCCATAAACATGTCATTAGAATAAAGTACATGTACTTTACTTTCTGTTGACTGACAGATGTCTGCAAGCAGCCAACATCCTCGAGTGGAAATAAAGCATTTAAATTATTAAAATGTGGCAAACTCTCCTCTGCCAGAACTGGCAACTTTAAGAAAAGCAGAAACTACAAGTTCTCTTAACCTTTATTCCTTCTATTTCACTTGAGAAATATTCTTCTCTGCAGATGCATTGGTCAACGTCAGACATTGACAGATGAACTATTATTTATTTTTATGATTGAAGATACCCTTTTATTCTTGACTGTAGGTGGACGATGTA
>NW_004797398.1:542523-559790 GCF_000002075.1 Aplysia californica
TACTAAAAAAATAAAATGATAATCCTGTTGTAATTGGACTTACTATCGGTTGACATGAGCTGATCAATGTCCAATAATTCACCAGTCAAATCTGAAACAATCATACAAAATTCTTAACAAGCAAGTTGATAAACAAAATACACTTAATGTCACTGGAGAAACAAAAAGCACATTATTTTGTACCAGTCAAAGTTGTTTTTCTTTCTTAGCTAGTATGTTATAATATTCCATTGATTTCTTTAAGAGCAAGTGAAATCACAATATTTTACATTAAAAATGCATATTAGGGTTATAAAAACCTTAAAACAGTCATTGTCATTTCCATTCAAGACAACTTGAAAAACAAACAAAATAAACTAGGCAATAATGCAAATAATTTTCAAATTCTTTTAATTTCATGCCCCATGACCTACCGCATGAAGTTATGGTATTTTAGTTTTTGTAAGAGTTTTTCGGCACTTGTAACACAATAAGGTCATATAAGTGCCGAAGAATAGATGTGTTACCAGAGAGTAACATAGTCAACCAGAATGTCCAAATCAAACAAATCTGTCCTTACTTCTAATACCATAAAAAAAATTTTGAGGCACTTTGTCTCCATCTCCTACATGAGCGAATGAATAAAAACAACGTACCAATATCCCCCTTGGAAGGGTCAAAGAGGAGGTCCGAGCTGAACATGTCAAGACTTGGGCCCGGGTCACTTGTGCTTGGTTCTGATGAGCTTGTGCTAGCTGGAAGTAGAGGAAACCATTTAGAATTTGAATTTTAAGCAAAAAAATTCTTGAGAAGATGCAACCGATACCACAGATTAATAAAGTGCAATTTTTGTAAATAATAAAATTCAAAACTTCTGGCTTATAGTACATCTGAAGAACTGTTGACAATATGAAACTGCGAGCATTTACTTTTTCCCCCCTCAGAGATGCTCAGAAAAAAACAACAAATATTGCTCTCTCTGAGGCCTGTGATGTGAGAGGTAATCCACAAGCCCTTTCAACGATCCTCTTAAATCATGTGTTATGCCACAGAAGGTGAAAATCTTTATTTTTTTTGCAGTGGATCCGAAAATAGAATAAAATATATCGTCACAATTTTCTTTGCCTCAGAGTCTGCATTAAGTATTATATCTCGGTATGCCTAGTGCTCCAATGGACTCTCAACAAGTCATTTTAAAATCTGAACATTTGCTCCTTAGGCAGGACATAAGGAGCCAGAAAACATACCATAAGGAAATAAAAAAGAAGAGTAGGTCACCCTTCAAGATGTTCTACGCCTCCCAAAGTTAAGAAAATACATCACCTACCATACCACAGAAGCCTTGTTGAGCAAAAGCTAGAAAACCAAGACGAAACATTCTCTTGTCTTACAGACAGAGACAACAAGGGCGCTCTAGGCACACAATCTAAAGAACCTTATGTAACCAAATCTATCAGATCCAAACAATTGTGGTAAATTTTTCAAAATGCTGAGAACTGTGAAAGTGTTAGCAGGGATGCCACTCAACTTTTTTTTAAATAGCTGAAAATCCATGCGCCACGGTCTCGAGGAAGGAAGACGTGTAGCACAAAAATAAAAATGTATTCACTTACGTTGGCTGAGCAATGTGTCTGTTGTGTTCTTCCTCGGGGAAGATCGTGTTGCCATTCGTGTTGGAGGTTCAATGATGGAAGATGCCTGGGACTGTTTGAGGGGGGACTTCACAGGGGAACGCTGAAGCTGAGCCAGACAGGAAAAACATCACACACAGGTTTACGTTATGATTTACAGGACAACAAAAGCTAAAGAGTGTAAGTCTCAAAATGACACTAAGGAAAAAATAAAAGACCGCTCAACACATGCAAATCAGTTAACACTCCCCCCCTCCAACACACATACACACCTTCTATAGAATTTAGTCAGACGTATACTTTCATTTAAAGTATAAACGTGTAGAACGGGAAACACTGCCAAATTGTGAGTACAAACAAATCTTTAGTCAAGTTAATTTACCTTTTTTAAAGTTACTTACACTTACAATGGAAGGTACATGCTACGAAAGAAAAATAGCAGTACAGTGACCAACAACATTTTTTTAACCAGCCCTTTTCTCAGAAGATTTGTTTTTTGCCTGCATGCAAGACTAATCATTTGATTGATATCTAATTTGCAAAGCTTGAATCGTTCCACACGCACTCAGGTTGTCGCTTATGCCTGATATATAGACCGGTGAGGGGGGGGGGGGGGTATTCTGTGAAAGTTATGGCATGCACTTCAGGCTACAAGCAAAATAAAGTAAAATCTGTTTAGTTTTAGTAGAGGTTTTACGGCACTCGCAACTGCATAAGGTCATATGAGCGCCAGAAGATTAGAGATGTTACAAGAGAGTAACAAACATAAAAAAAGAAGAAGGGGAGATAAGGACGATAGATGTTTGATAGGAAAGAAGAAGCACACCACACCAGAGCACCCGCATCTGTGTCTGAACTTTTCCACAACCCCCAACAAAAGACAGTAATTATTCCTTTACAATGAAACCTAACTACAGTCGGTATATGCACCTTTCCCCTGGTCATTGCTCCAGCTCGGTCTGTCTGCCGGCTGGGATCGGAGTTCTGGTTTTGAGCCATTTGCTCCACGATGGAAGCTGAGGCGCCCTCCGCCGTGGCACCCATCGGTTCTGTCTTGGGGGGCGGCACTTGCACCGCCACTGGCTCCGACTCATCGGTTTCTTTGTTCACAAGCAGCACGTTGATGGGACCACCTTGACTCTTGAGATGAATCTGATAGTGTCTTTTGTACGTGGGGCCCTGCCAGACGGACATAATTACAGAAATATATCACACAAACAAGTTCAGTAAAAGTTTTGATAGGTTGAGTTAAGAGAAGCAGGTCAATACAATATCGATCATTTAGTACAGGAAAGCAAGACATACAGACAGAGAGGAACAACAGACGAACATAAAAGTACGACCTACAGTGGCACCCTCCAACCACCTGCAAGTTCAGGGCAGACTAGCCAAAAAACAAGCTGAGGATGGGTTTGTGGTGTAATTTACATCACCGTCTCACCGTTTGCCTGTTTGTCCAGTCTTTCTTGAATTAAACTGTAATTGTAACCTTAACAATTGGCCAACACAAAACCGTCTCATGTGCCCTCTTATTACCAACTTGTATTGCAAGTGCTGTAAAACTCTTACTGAAACTAAAACTTCTGACATCAGAGAGGACAGGAAAAAACCATGATGACCAGTGTCTCTAACATATCAGGGATTTAAAGGGGGGGACAGGAAAAAAAAGGGAGGAAAACGAAGAGAGAAAAAAAACCCAACAACATTTAACTCTTTATCTCAGCCAAGCCACTCCCAGCCGCCCGCAGTCGAAACTACTGTGCTTGGGAGCCGCTGGCAGCGACTCAGGTACATTCCTTTGCGACCACTTTGACATCAAATTGCTTTTCGGTAATTGCTGAACACCTTGTCTCTTTTCCTTTCATTTCATTCCTAAGATGAAGAACTATCAAAATAGATACACATATTAATTTAGTGACGTTTTTGTCCTTTTTAAATTTCATACCAAAAAAAAAAAGAGCCCCGGTGTAGTGGGTCAACCCCCCCTAAATAAAGAGTTAAACCTGCTTGTCTACCATTTATCACAATAGTATAATCCAAGACACAATAAGACAAGACGGGACAACTCTTCTTTACGTCATGTGACAAGTGCAGGCCCCTCCCACTTTTGCTGCTGCGCGTATAACTCGCTGGATTGGCGATAGTTTACATTGGTTACAATGCAAGGCTACTGCGATCATCTCGGGCGGTATGTCTAGCCAAGGCCTACTAAAATTAATATATTTTAGCCCAGAGAGAGAGAGTATTTAATGAATAAACATAGCCTATCTAGATCTAGAATCTAGATCTAGAGAGTCTAGATTTTGTTGTGCACCCAGCCAAGAGTGTGCTGTTCGGAAAGTAGATCTAGATCTAGGCCCCTAATGATTGGCGAATGACCGAAGGGCGACTCTTGACTAGCGGTATGTCTGTGAATTGGCGGAGACACTCTAGATCTATATCATGCTACTTATTCATACTATCATATCAGCAGTAGATAGATCTACTCAGTTAAGCTTCTGTGCTTGTTTCAATGGCTTCTTTTTCGGTGCACCTGTACAATTGTGGTCCCGTTTAATGTTTACATGACGGCCATTATTGTCATGTGGGACTTACGCCTTGAGTGATTTAGTGCAAACGGGACCGCTATTGTACAAGAGTGCCATTGTTTCCTAGCTTCAGTTCATGATCATTGATTCTGACATTGGGGAACAGCTCGCTGTGTAGTTAATCTAGATCTAGATATAGATCTAGTCAACAGTTAGGCTGCTGGACTCTAGCAGTGGCCGTATCTTTAGTTTAAAAAATATCCAGTCTATTGTATATTGTTAGACAACAGTTCATTGCAGAGCACCACTGGCTGTTCTGTCGTTTTTAAACTGTGAGGTCTAATCTACTTCTACGTTTCGTAAACTCCTAGATCTACATCATCATGTCACTGAACATGTTCAACCCATTACCGCTTTCTGTTCATAAAAACCTTAAGGGGGGGGGGCTACACCCCCAAAGTCAAAATTCGGCTCAAAATCATGGAATTTGAGTTGTAGGCATTTTTAGGTTCCTCAGCCTCTCCTACAACTATTTCATCGCATAAGAACCCCCAAAAACCGTATTTTGTCCCATACCGGGCATGTTTGTAACTGCCATTTCCTCATAAAGTCAGTATTTTATTTTTCTTTATCGGCCGTTTTTTCAAAACGCGACTTTCCTCTATCCTTTTTTTAATAACTCCACCATTTTTCATCCAACCTTCATGAAATTTTCACAGAATCAAGAGAAGAGGTAATGCTAAAAATTCGTCTGTTGAATTTTAGATATATGGAATAGATTTTTGTTGGTGGTGTCTGGAGTGTGGATTTTCACGGATTTTTCGCAAACTTGAATGCTACCTCAGGAAAAAATTCATTAAAAATTTTCTAATTCGTTTAGGAAAAAAAACAACAGACAAATTTTTAGATCTAATGTTTGAAAACACGCATGCAAAAGAACAATCAATTTCCACGAGCGATAAGTGCGGTGTTCATTACGTAAGACATGTCAATAAAATCCAATATGGCGGCGTATCCATGGAAACGAAATTTTTTTCTCAAATTTGACTGCGGATTTTAAGACTCCTTACTATGCTTGTTATATGTGTGAAATTTGGTAAAATTCGGTCCAGTAATAAGCGAGATAGCCTCCAGGTGTAGCCCCCCCCCCCCCCCTTAAATTTCTCAACACACTATATTTAAAATGTGAACAAAAACCAGTCAAAATAAATACCAAACAGTTTATATGGAAAAAAACCGAGGCAAAACTGCCATTATGAAATTCAAAGTAGGCAGCTATTTCAGCGAGTTGAACAGTGTGCTCTTTTCTTCCTGTCGTTTGTTTACGCTTTAGACGCGCCGCTAGCTGGTTACCAAGGGGAGCCAGTTGGAACGAAAACGAGGCTGTTGTCCCGTCTTGTCTTATTTCGTCTTGGGTATAATTCCACAAGTATTTTTCTTCATCGTTTCCTTTCCACTTTGTTCTTCACAGTTCCATTTGGCTCTAAAGCACAGCAGTCTCAAATTAAACAAACAAGCCAACAGCATAACTTACCACCAGTTCTGGAATGGGAACTTCAAGCTGCGTCCCAGATGGGGCTTGAACCGCTAACAATGTGTCGCCCTTGAAACAATGGCAAATGTCTTCATGTGTGACAAAAGCCAACCTAAGTAAAAGACAAAAAAAGTAATTCTCAATACATTACCACTTTTGGTTTTGTGTAAATAAAAACGTACCCGCAACAACAACACAAATATCAATCACAAAGACATTAATTTTTCACTATTGTCTGACTATCCACTGTGAACATTGTAAAACAATTTATAGCGGTCCTCAAACGCTGGGAAAAACATTTTCCCTTTACTTCATAGCCTTGCCACATTTATCCTTAATATCAGTATTACTTTAGCAATTGCAAAAGCTTTTATCATCTTTAAAAAAAATTGATTTTTTTTTAAACAGCACAAAAAATAAATCATAATTTCTAATAATTTACTTTGTAAATTTCACAAGACTTTATCGTATTCATTAAAAATTTCCTTCAAATGCTACATCCAAATTATACATTTCACAGAAGTTCACAGCATGTGTAAAACATACAATATATAAACCTTCCTTTTCAGGGACAAGGAAAAAAACATTTTAAAACAAATATTTTTCATTTTGCAAATTCAGTAAATGAAACCATCAATCTAAACATGCTTGAAGAAACACCTTTAAAGAGCTCAAGGAATCCCCATGCATCAGTAACATACAGAAATGTTTTTATATCATTATTGAACAGTGTGCTAGGGAAAAAGCTACCATGCCTTTAAATGTTCCCTCTGTAGCCATCTCTAAGATTTTCATATTTAGGCATAGATGCACCAAATAAGATTTTTACAACACCTGCATTTTCCAACCTATTTTCACCCACATTGTCTCTAAAAAGAAAAAGGATTCATGCTAAAGTTACCTTGTATTCGTGACTTCGTCTGTGACATTCTTTATGCTCTGCTGCACCCACTGTTTGTGCTTATCCAACTCCTGCTCCTGATGTCGAAGTTCAGCGAGGTCATCCTTCAACGACGTCAGTCGTTCTGATATATCTCGTGAGTTGCTGCCTGGACCAGAGCCTCTGATGATTTAGATTTAATTTTTTTAACAAATCTTTCCTCTTTTGTCAAAAAATCACAATGCAATACAAAAAGGCCTAATTCAGTGAAAGTAAAAAACACACCACAAAATGAGTATTCTAGAGGAGTTGGACCATAAGCCACTTTGGGATCAAACCAAATAAATTTTCTTATCATGCACTTCCGACTACATTTGATCTGTTTTCTAACTGTTTTGTAAAAACAAATACAGCTTGATGAAAGTGGGTTTTTTTTTAACTTGAAGGGGCATTATCATGGGTCAGAAAAAATGTTCCAAACCTACCCCAGTCAAAACCACAATCAAACCTGTCTAATATGTGGTCCCCTCCCCGCAGCAGTCACTTGTATTAACCATATCTCTGATCCACGACGTCCCTGTGTTTTTCCTATATTGTCGACCAGTTCATAGCCATCCCTCAAAATTAGTTCCTAGCCGACACGTGCTACAAACCTTTTCCTTTCCCGCCAACCCATCCACAAACTGAGTGTACATTCAGCCAATGTGAAGAAAATATTAATGGAAATGAAATGGAAAGAAAAAACGTAAGATTTTAGATCTAAACCATCACTCAGACCCTGTCCACATGGCAGCCATATTTCTATAAAAGTCATTTTTCTCAGCGATTGCGATCTTGAGTGACTGATATGAACACGGCCTCGTATATAGCAATTCCAAGCAACGTTTATTGTAAAAAATACTCTATAACTATTTCCTTTCCGTTTATTTACGAGTTGCAAAGGAAAATTAGTACAGTTTTTGCGACGGAAAGGACACATGTCAAAATGTAACCTTTGCGACTCAAAACACCCTAAAAGGCTTGGTCCCTGGCAGTAGTCTGTGAAATCAAGACTGGCAGCCCACAATGAGTGGATTAACACAACATGCCTTTTGATCCAAACAATATGTAACGGACCAAATCTGACTGAGACAATCATAATCACCAGAAAAGTAAATAAAAAGGGATGAGAAGAGAACAGAGTGAGTGAGGGGGAAGATGTAAAACAAATATGAAAACAGTCATGATGAGTACATACTTCCACTGAATGCTGTTCTTGGACTTCTTTTCAATCAGACCAATTCCTTCAAGCACATTTGTGATGTCATAGATTCTCCGCTTCTGTCTGACAGCAAGTTGATCAGCAGCCTGAAAAATTTTTTAATTGAATCAATTCTATAATTTCTGCTCAGTCTGACAAGTTTTCTTTTCAAACATGAGTATAATATCACCAAAATAATATTACGCCAGGCACACTTTCTTTGCTTTCATAAAAATAAAGAGAAATTTATGGGGGTGATAAACACTTTTTTTTCACCCAAAAAAAGCCACAAAAAATTCCTGATGCACACAGAAAAACCTGTCTTGTTCAGGAATTAATGAGTTGAAAATCCCCCCTGCACCACAAACATTATCATTGCAAACTTCTGGCCTCAGACTCAAGACCACATTCCTCAAGATTAGCAAACCAACCTCAACTCCTGACCCCTTTTTTATCTCTGAGAGGACTTCCCTGACCCACTTTCTGTTTCCCTTCCCTACATCACAAAGTGAGGTCAGAGAGGGCTGCCACTAATCACGTGAGGTTCATTGCACTGGTAGTTTTCATTGTCAGTTACATGATACATTCCTTTAATAAGTTCTTTGGCTTTTTTTTTGTTGAGTTTTACGGCACCTACAACACAATAAATAAGGCCATATAAGTGCCGAAAATTCAGGGTCTTACAAAAGAGTAACAAACACAAAAAAGAAGGAGAGATAAGAAAAGGATGATATGTTTGATAAGAAAGAAGGGGCACATCACACCAGAGCACCCGCCAACCACCAACTCTATAAAAAATATTTCAAGTCAGTGCCCCCTACATGTGTCACTCACAGCTCATTTTCCTCTACTCCCCTTCAGATTTGTGTTTTTAGGTCCCTTTCTTTTGTTTGAACATTCACTGTCTTAGTTACTCAATAGCTGGGATGTCAACAGAGTCCTACTTTACATGTTTGTGTCAGTACACATGAAGTTCTGAAAACAAAATATTCAAAGTAAGACAATTTCAGTGTATTGTTTAAGACAATCATTTTAACAATTTTGCAACACTTTGCCCACTCATTCGCTCATTCTCTTACTGTGCGCTTTGGAGTATTTCAAGTTACAAATATTAATATGTCACTGATAAGAACAATTTTCATTATGAATATCCAGTTTTCTGTACGAAGAAAAGGGTCCACTGTTCTCAAAAGTTTGACATGTGTTCTGCACTGGATGCATACACTGTGGGTTACTTAAAAATTATATTTCTTTGTAAAAATGTCACAAATGAGAGAAGAAATACTTTGTTTTCAGTGAATCTGAAGCCGTTGACTTGAATGACAGCTTTGTATCATATCTCAATGAGACTATGCCATACGTACTATTTACTATGTGGCAATGACAACGAGTACGAATGGCACATCCGACATAGAGATCATGAACATGGACAACTTGAAGGCAAAGAATGTGACTGACATGAAATCCGGGAATCGTGAAAAAATTATATGTGAGGGAGCGTGGTGAAATCAAGCGCTTTGTCAAAATAATGAAAGAGAAGAAACTGGCATTTTTTACGCAAGTTTGGGAACTTTTATCGAATTCTTGTTTTTAGGCTAAACACCTCCCATGTCCATTAAAGAATACATTTCCGTGTGGATTGTACTGAAAAACATCAATTAAAGGCATATATATATACAAAATGTAAATTTTCTGTTTTCACAGAAGCTAAGGAAATGACTAAACTTTTGCGGCCATTTTCTCGCTAATGTTACCTCAGAGACCAGATGACCCCCACCTTCTTTGTTTTTTTGGTCTTAGTTGAGGTTTTACGGTGCTAGCGATTGCATAAGACTATATGAGCGCCAAGGGGTGGATGTCAACAGAGAAGTTCCTACAGGGAAACAGACTTACTCTGCTCACCTCTCTACCTACAACAGCCCAAAGTTTGCTTCGACTATCAAGGCACCCCAGAAACAGCGGGGAACAAGAGTGTGAGAAACATACAAAAGAAGTAGAGGAAATGACGATAGTAAGGATTAGGAAAGAAAAAGTAGCAGTTCCCTGTTGTAGTTCAGGCACAGTTATGACTGAGCATGACATTGTTGGGTCAGCCCATTAACAATTCAACTGTGCATTAGAACGAGAAATGTCCCCCTTTGGGAATGGCCAAAAGACACTTCAGTCAGTGGCACCGCCCCGGGGGGTCCAACTTCTTCAATCGTAAATATCTCAACTTGTATTCAAGATAAATGGATTTTTTTTTTTCATCGAAAGCAAGACACGTCTGTTGTAAACCTCGATAAGCGGTTACAGTAACAATGTTTGCCCCGGACGTGATCGCACCAAGGTGTGAACTCGCTGATGCCTTGCTTTCCCTGATCACCTGAGCCGTCCGCCTGATCTTACACCACACACTAGGTGGGGAGGGCCTACAAACAAGCGCCAGACAGCATTCTATCAAACTGTGAACTCCTGGATGCTTATGTTTTCTCGCCCATCACTCTCCTCTTTCAGTTTTGCGCTCTAACTTCCGAGACAGACTGGTGCCCATACTCGTGGACTGTCCAATCGCCTTTGTGTAAAGTGGTAATCTGTTGGCAATGAACTTGTCTTTCATTTTTTTATTTTTTTTATTTGGTTGGTTTGGTCACACCACAACGATTTATGATGCATCATGACATGGGCGGGGAAGTCCATTAGAAATGGAAAGCAATAAATTTTTGGAAGCCAACTTGGTCCCATTTTTTTAAAGCCCCACCTCCCGCCCTCAAACAAAAAAAAAAAGAAAAACTGACTTCTGAAAAGAACTTTTAGAGCCCAGGAGTCATGTAAGTCCATTTTGTTACTGTGGATTCTTCCCCCTGGCCATTGGCTAAGATCCCGGTTCGCCTTAAATCCCACATTTTCCTTGCTCCCGAGCACTGGAATCTTAGGCGGAGACTACAGTGAGTATTATTTTAGGTCTCTGTTCGGACAGTGAGTAAGTCAATTCATTGATTATAATGCTTCATTAAACGCTAAACTAGATCTAATCTAGGCTAGATCTAGAGATCTCGATCTAAATCTTTCACAATTTGTCAATGTTCAGACCCCCAGGAACAGGAATTAATATGGGCTTCATTTGTTTATTCTCACCCTGGGTAAAGAGGCATAAAACTTATTGGCGAGTTGGTTTTAGTGTTTTTCAAAAAAGCAGTGACTAGTCTACATTCACGACACCGTAAACGTAGTACTAGATCTAGATATAATCTAGTTTGCAGGCTATGATTTGCCAATCATTATTGAATCAAATTTGAGTTCAGCAGACAAACAATAAAAAAGTACCCACATAGCAACATGGACTTAACTCCTGTTCTGCGTCTGAGCCGAGATGCAAGTCTTATAAATATCAACATGATCAACTTCATTTCCATCGCAAATCAACTCTATAACCATGTCTGGGCAGTGGCAGTGGCAGCGTCCGGTAGTCAAGGTCCATAACCATGGCCGGACGGTTTTCACCGTCCGATGCGAAGTTATTATATTGTACTATGGTACGGGTCGATTATAAAAAAGTACGAGCTAACAAGCCTTTAGTTTGACACGACAGTCAAAAATAAATTCTACATCTGGGTAATGCTGTATTGACCAGTTTGACACAAAACAAGCGGTTTTAAAAACGTAATATGTCAGGTCGCATTTCCACAAACACGAGAGAATTACGCGGAAACGTGATTCTAAATTGCATGGTAAAAGAGTTAATAGTTATCTAAATGGCTGTCATTATTCTCACCCGGGGTGAAAATAAAAATATAATTTTATTCTCACCCGGGGTGAGAATAATATCCATTTCATTCTCACCCGGGGTGAAAATAATATTATATATTATATATAATAATAATATAATAAAATGAATATTATTCTTACCCGGTCTGAGAATGCAATGGATTTTTTAGGTCTACATGGGTGTTGAGAACGGATGATAGAAAATAATTTGTGAATTGTAAGAGAGTGACCGTTTGTGACCTGCCCCAGAGCGCTGGTAGATTTTTCTAGGCTCCCGCGGGGATTGTTATAGTTTCATTTTTTTAAATCTTGAGTTGAGAGTGTATGCAAAAATATCTTCACCAAAACCTTAGACAAGTGTAAATATATTCTAAATTCAGAAAGGAATTCACTTGCCAGAGTAGTATGTTTTTAAAAATAATAGCCTTTTAAAAACTGAAAGTTGTTTAATGAAATAATGTTAGATAGTAATAGTTTGTCATTGTAATGTTAGAATTGGCATTTGTTTACAACACAAAAAACATGTTTAATTGTTATCCATAGCAGAACCCGCGATTATTTTTAAGGAACGCAATGCCTTGACCAGGCACATTTTTTTTCTTAATTTTGATTGGTTAAACTATTCAAGAGTAAAATTTTCCATTACAGAACCAATAAATTAATTAATGTAGGAACAAAAGGTGACGTTATTTGGTCAAAAGATAAGGTTTTCCCCCAAATCGACAATAGTCGCCTCCCACGCCCGAGAGTGGTCCGCCTGTTGGCGATTTTAATCGCCGCGCGCTCAGCGGAGTGAGAGAGGGAGGCGAGTTTTGTCGCCTGGAGCGCTCAGTGACAGGGTACCTATGATGCCTGAACAAAAAAACTGGGTGAGAATAGTAGGCTGTCGTTATTCTCACCCGGGGTGAAAATAGTATCAATTTTATTCTCATCCCAGGTGAGAAAAATATCCAGTTTATCTTCACCCCAGGTGAGAATAATCACTGTGTATCTAAATATATTTGATTTTTCTTAATCGAGCTATATTACACTAGATCTAGAACGGGGGAGTTTCAGGGGGGAGCATGCCTCGGACTATTTTAACCAATAATTTGATATTTTACTTATAGTTTAGTTTGAAATTTTCTGGAAAATAATTTTATAATTGTTTTGCGACAGTTTTGATGGCTTTTGTGATCTGCAGCAAACAATACTGTAGTTTGACCACTGAAGCAGAGCATCTATGTGCGGGAGTGAAAGTAAAAATTTACCATAATTTCATTGGAGGAACATCAGGAGCTACCAACTTGCCATGTTTTGAATGAGACGTACGCCTCGGTTACGAACCAACGCAGGTTGTTCTACAAGTAGGCCACAAATGCACACAACAAACTCAAGCAGACTGACACACACACTGCACAGTCATTACACGGACGGGGATGATGCTCATGGCGCGCATGCGCTGAGCTAGGAGTAGTAGGAGGACCGGACTAATACGAGCTAACCGAAACCCTGACAGCGGGGGTCTAAAAGCGGAAGCCAGGCCAGAAAGAAGGGGGAGTCCAAATAATAATCTGATTAATGACACCATTTACTTTCTCATTCCGTTCTCCGCCTCCATACTAGATCTATACTCCACTCCATATGGAATGAGAGCACAAACATAGGCAAAAAATAGTCTATTTTACTTATGAAAGTGGCTATTCTCACCCGCCCGGAAGTTCTCGCAAGATCAACTCCTCCCCTCTTCTCTCTCTCTCTGTCTCTTTCTGAATACTGTCTATCGGTGTGGACGATCAAATTGACCAAAACAAAGTTAAAAAATGATGTTAAAACACAAAAGTAAATTAATTTGGTTGTCTACAAAGATGCTACGGCTATTTAACTTTTCGAATCGAGCCGAACTACGCGGGTCGCCATTTTGTTTTGCCCGGAAATTCTCGCGCTACTCCTCTCTCTTTCTCTCTCTCTCTCCACTGCCCACAGACAAAATTGTACGCTTTTAGTAGGCTACAGTTGTAATGGAACGTTTGTTCACGGCACAGAATTCTACAATTTTTCTGTTATCACAATCACAGTGTAGAATTCTGTGGTTTGGGGTGAACACAAAATTTGGTGAACGCGCAGCGGGTGAGAATAGCCACAAGACTCGCCTGCACTATCTTAACTATCTATTCTCACTTCGGGTGAGAATAGAGGTGGCCTTTACTTATTTCGGCTTTAGATCTAGATTCTCTACATTCTAGAGATCTAGATCTAAAAGTTTGAAACTACACTTTGATGGTTGTGTTCTGCAGGTTCCTACGGTAATTTTAGAAAACAAAAAGGGGGTCTCCTCACTCAACTTTGAAACTCATTGGCACTGGAACTGGGAGAAGACCTCAGCATTTGGCTGGGAACTGGTGCCAGCGCAGTCGTAAAACTTCCCAGTTCTCAATTTCCACAAAAGTTTTCCTAAACACTGGTTTAAAAATAAACCTAAATTCTAGAGCTAGAATAACTACAATTAACAATTATTGTTATTATTTCATAAAAATAAATGAGGTAACTTTACAAAATGTGCTGGCATACTCACAACTTTCAAATCCAGAACTCCATCCTTTGCTTCCTGCAGCAATGTAACAAATTTGGTGGTCAACAGTCCCAAACTTTTCTCGTGTCTACTGCTCGTTGAAGGATCATTCAGATCTGACAAACTTTTAGACACTCTGACAATTTCGAGACTCTGGACTCCAGGCTGCATTTTGTGGTGCTTTATTGCAATGGAAATTATCCACTGCTCTGCCGAACCCACACTACAATCCTAAACCTGACAAAGTTCAGATTCTACACTACTGTATTTTGAAGAATTCCTTCCTTCGTACGCTTTGTGGGTAACAACGAGAACAGCGAGAGTACGCGTTGTAGGAAGTACATCCGGGGTTAGGTTTCCGGTTTGAAGTTCAAAAGTTCAAATAGACCGGGGGGTTAAGGGCTAAGGGTCAAAGACCAAAGTTGGCAGTTGGCAGTTGGTCTGCCACTTTTTTTTTTCAAAACCCGTCTGCAGTTTTTCTTATCAGTGATATCAGCCTCGTTCAGCGTCATTGGTTTTGTGTTTTAAAGAAAAATATTCTGAGGTCGTTTTATTAGTGAAACGTGGAACAATGTGCCAGACCTGACACAATAAAATATCTGAGGTAGAGATAGTCCGAAGGAACAGTGCAGTCTTTCTAGTACTTCATCGAAAGGCAAGCGCTATTTGCAACGCCGCGTTCTGAATAGCTCCCGTGCTATTTGCAACGCCGCGTTCTGAATAGTTCCCGCGCTTTTTGAAACGCCAGTACTAGAATTAGATCTAGATTATTCTAGATGTAGATCTAGTAGCCATCGTTTCTACATGACAATACTGTAGTTCTGCCTGAATTGTGGAAGCTTTCTCAGTTTTTTTTATAAACCTCCTAGGGTTTGACTCCTTTTTTTTATGACGTTGTCTTATTCCGATCAATATTGGGTAGGTCTAGAATATATATCTAAATCTATAGAAATCTAGATCTAGATCTAGATCTAGATTAGATCTAACAATTGTTTCAGATATTGTTTACACAAAAGTAGACGTCTTGTTCATCTCTCATAATCATTTTGAGTTAGAGTTTGAGCAAGTTTAAGTCGAAATGCGCTTGGATAACAATAACAAGACGGTGCAACTCGAACTGTTAAGTTAGGCCTAGAGAACGTATACAAGCTGTCTACTGTCTACGTTCTCTCTAATGTTCAGTGCTTCCAAGCGTGGCATCGAATCCCGGTCGTGGAATGGTTTGTTTGTTTTTCTTTCTCCTGAGCCTAAATTTTTTTTTTTTTAAATTAGACTCACAGACCAAGGAAAGCCACTACTGAACGTTAACCAGGCCTAAAATGCCTAAATTGGTAAAAGGAAAAGTATAGGCTATATTATACTAAGGCCTACTTTGTACAGAGCTCTTCTTGGGGACAAAACCAGAATGTGCATGCTTCATCACTACATAAAAAAAACTACAAAGCAACAAGATATAATTATGGGAACAATTTGTCGGATAGTCGAGAAGAGGACAACAACAACAACAACAACAACAAAGAAAAAAAAGCCCTCCAGGACCGGGATCGAGCCCACGCTAAAAAAAATAATGGTTTGACTTCAAGTAAGCGCAGACGCGCTTCGGCCATCAGAACTTCCGATAAAACGAAGTGCAGATTAAGTTTAATATTTTACACACGGCGACACGGCGTTTTATTTAGCACTGGCGCTAATCGCATCGCGGCTTTTTATTTAGCACTGGCTCTAATCGCAAGGCGGCTTTGCGAATAGGCACTTCCTTTTATCGAAAAGACAGACCGAACGCACAACACATAATATTTTGAAAAGCAAAAGACGGGCGCAGTTACCTAGATCTGGTAATTGCTCTCTCTCTCTCTCTCTCTCTCTCTCTCTCTCTCTCTCTCTCTCTCTCTCTCTCTCTCTCTCTCTCTCTCTCTCTCTCTCTCTCTCTCTCTCTCTCTCTCTCTCTTGTAACAGCGGTAATCTTCGGCACTTATATATTATGACCTTGTTGTGTTGCAAGTGCGTATATATATAGGCCCTATACATTATTTTATACATAAATGAGCCCAGGTCAAAAGGCGACAAAATGTTCCTTTTTTTAAATGGCTTATTCAGTGCAAACATTGCTTCTATTTACAAGAGAAATGTGTGCTCCGCCAGAACTGACAAGTTTTGGGGATAGTTTTAGTCTAACTTTCTCGAGAAAACAAACAAATGCTTGCCTATCTAGACGGTGTCTCGGGTGACAGATGACACAAAAGTTTCCTTCCAAAAGAAAATTTGAGCAAGCACACAGATGTTTTTCTTTCGTGAGATTATTGATTATCTATATAATCAACTAACAAATGCCAAGTTGACTGAAAACTTAACAATTTTATTGGGTTTGGGTGTGCGTGTTCGTGGTCATCAGTCACTTGAGACACCGTAAAGATTTTGTCAATGTTGCTATCTGTTACTATTTTGTCATTCATACTTGATCTGGTTTGTACAAGCTTAGGCAAAGGAGCAGTTTTCCCCTTCCAATCCAACACCGTAACAGACTTAATGATTCTTCACAACGTTCACTGTAAGTGTATCATGTGACACCACTATAATGACAACAAATGTAACCGCACGAAGAACAACAGCCAAAATAACTAACGGCATTCGTCAAAAAGACCATAGATAAGGGGCCAGGGGTGCCCACTACAGCTGGATGGGACCGATCGCCCGACTCAATCGCCTGAAACTGAAAACAAACACGTCTGTTTTTTAGGCGATTGAGTCGGGCGATCGGCCCGATCAACCGATCCCATCCGTAGTGGGCACCCCGTCGGTACACATTGGCACACTGGACAGTTGTTCCTTCCCAAAAAGCCGTACGATCGCAAAAGGGTTGGGGGGGGGAGGGGTATATAAATACTATACTATCAGTTTCAATATCCGTATGTGTATTGGATTTGGAAAATCTTTAACTACGTCACCGTCGACGCAAAGAAAATCATTTTGAAGGTGGCCTACTCCGACCATTTGAGGGGGCTCTCGTGGCCTAGAGGTTAAGGTGTTGGCCTCTCATTCAAAAGGTCCCGGGTTCGAATCCGGGTAACGACCGAAAAATATTCTTCTCTAAAATTGTCTCCTTTCACTTCCTTTCCTGCTCTCTAGCAATGTTCTGTTGTCTGCTTTCATTTCCACTTTCTGCCTCCACCCCCCTCA
>NW_004797398.1:561339-568547 GCF_000002075.1 Aplysia californica
TTACTATTAGCAGACAAAGAAACAGACCGAGAGAGAGACAGGCAGGCAGGCAGACAGACAGACAGACAGACAGACAGACAGACAGACAGACAAACAGACAGACAGAGAGAATGATGAACACTGGGCTGGATGGGGTGGGCGTAGGGTTGAGAAACCGAAAGCCAGAGAGGTGATTTTATTATCTTGCCTGCCCTCTGATGAAACCATGGTAGATAAGACTGAACTTTACCAGAGTGGGCCGTTGGCGAGTGCTCTTGTGTGGTTTGCTCCTTTCCTATCGTCATTATCGTTCCTCCTTTTTTGTGTGTGTGTGTATCTTACTATCTCGTAAACCCTCTAACCTTCGGTACTTATAAGACCTAATTGTGTTGCAAGAGCCGAAAAACCTTTACTAAAACTCAACTAAGACTGAGCTCTAGAATAGTTTTTAACGAAGAAGCGATGTTTCTTTCTCTTATCTATGTTTACTCTGACTCAGTACCCTTGGGTCGCGTACTAGCCCATCATAAATCAAAACCATCCTCATCCTCTTCAGCACATCATCAGGATCTCCTTCAGCGGTCTTGAGAATGTTACTGTAATTCAGTGAATCATTAGCCATCATCAGGCTGGTGTTTGCCTGCAACCCACACCCATGGCAGTGCTACTGACAGAAGTTGTCTTTAGGCCATTCCCGAAGGGTGGATATTGACATGCTCTTATGCACATTAGAGTTGTAAATGGGCTGATTTATCAATGCCATGCTCATACTGTCTGTGCGGAACAACATAGGGGGAACTGCTGCTTTTTCTTCTTCATCCTTACTTTCGCCATTTTCACTCTACTTCTTTTGTATGTTTGTCACTCTTTTGTGAACTGCTATTTCCAGGGTGCTTTGATAGTCAAAGCAGGTTTTGTGCTGTTGAGGCTTGAGAGGTGAGCTGAGAAAGCCTGATTCCCCGTTTGGGCTTGTCTGTTGACATCCACCTCATGACGTTCATAAGGCCCTATGCAGTTGCGAGCGCCGCAAAACCTTACTAAAAAAAATCTTTGCCTGCAAGGTTTCCAGAAATTTTGACCGTCGCCAAAAGTGGGCTTTGCCCTACCTATAGGATATGCTTGGCTTCATTGGTGAGTAAATGTGTTTGGTTATAGAGAAAACTCTCCTTGTCTTTTAAAGAATCTGAACTAGGGGCAAAAACTTTACCTTCGATTTTCTGAAAACAGCATTTAATTTTTTGGGATAGCTCCCTTGTGCTTAAAAGCGACCAATTGTGAGTTTCACAGCCCGTCAAGTTTTTTCGAATGCAATTCTTTGAATAAAGACTCCAAATTATCTAACTATTTTTATAGAGCAAATAAAACATTTAGTTTTTGATCTCATGGTCTTAGTAACTCAAAACGGACACAAATGTCAGAACTTTGAAATCTAATACATGTTTAGCGAAGCGAAGGTAGACCCGCTATTCCATAGCGTGTTCAAGTAGTGGTCATAAAGCTCACGTATGTTGTCCAAGAGAGAATGCTATCGACATTTGAACAATTCAAATTTGGCAAACCGTGGGAGTGGACGTTGACTTTTCTAGCTTTAGATCTATTAGCATTTAAATTTGATTTTCGATAAAAATAATTCTATCACAGACCATTGGAACGCACGATTAAGAAATTCAATTTTTAAAAATTTAAACTTTAAAAAATATGACAAATTTGGACGAAGTAGGTCTACATCTGAAGCTGACCAACGACTTGGGAATCCAAACAGGACTTTATGACTGAATTCTTGTTAGCTCAAATGTTAACCAGAGGGTTTTCTTGTACCACAAGGCGTCTGTGGCAACAACTGAACCTGTCGTTTGTTCGACAATTCTATGTAATAAAGCACATATCACATTATCAGTTAATCAAAGAATCACACGTGTTTAATTTAAGAACTATTACTAAAATAGAATTTAAGCTAACTTAAAAATAAGGTGACATTTTCGTATTCTATGCAAATTACATGTACCGGTATATCGGTAAACCCACTAACACAGAACTTGAATAATTTTTCTCCATTTCTAGAGTCAGGAATGGGAGCACTATCAAGTGACAAACGAGATAGGCATTGCAACTAAACGCAAATAACGACCATCATTACACATGACAACTCCCACCTCCGGAATGGCATGGATGCCCCAGCCGTTTGCGTTGACCACCGTTGCCATTATTGTCAATTAGAGAATTCTGGTTTATATAACGGGACATTCTAACTCGCGGCAGCGTGCAGGAAAAGGTTGTCCTTAATAGTAGACTGCCCGCAATGCGTCCGAGAGAATAAGTGGTCACAACGGTCAAGCACTGGTCAAGCAAATACAGCTATCAGTTTATTCGAATGTACCTTTCTCTCTTGTACAGACAAGGCTGTAACTATGAGTAACATTTACCAAAATTGTCCAATTTTCATTCTGATGAAAATTCGGCCATTAAGTTAAATAGCCATTAATCCGACTGTGGACTTCTGAAAAATTATAAGAGTTTTCTGTATAAATATCAAGCATGGATCCCAATGTTTGTCAGTGCCAGCTTTGCCCAGCACCATTCAACGCCAGACTTGCTGCTTCTCGTTCATTTGACGTCGTCACCATGCAGACTTTTGCTGTAATCCTTGCCGGCTTTGCCTTGTTTGCAGGTGCCTGTCAACCAGTAGACTTTCTGTACATTTTGGTTCTCTATCCTGGGTATACATTTTTTGTACTGAGATAAATTAATATGTTCCCTATATATTACAGTTTCAGTTTCATATTCAGGGAAGCCTGAGTTCTTATAGTTCGAAATCAGAATCTGCAATTGGTGTTACCTGTTTGGGGTTAAGCTGAAGAAAACTATCCTAAACATGCCATTCAATTCCTTTCCGTAAAACTTAATTCTAAGGCATGTAGATCTTGTGCTGAAGTGAAAGGCCTCGCGCTCACAGTAACACTGTGACTCTGTAAGGTAAGCTGAAAAGAAAGAAGACATTATTGTTACCATTTATTGATTGAAAATGCATCGACTCAGGCTGCTGTTACCCTTTAGAAACAACAAAGATTGACAAGGGCACATGTATCAGACTGATACTGTGGACGGCATTTTGATATCTTTTTAATAAGGCTCATGAAACTTGAAACCGTAGTCGAAAAGAAACAAAAACAATCGCTACCGTAGAATTACAAAGTTCTATCGGACACTTTTTAGCCGCTTTCAGTTACTAAGACCAAGAAGCCAGAAACCAAAATGTGCTATCTGCTCTATCAAAATCGTTAAATGGTTCTGAGTCGTTATCAAGATATACTAGATCTAGAGCCAATTGCATAGATTGCTTGCACCATTCATTTTCGCACCAAATATTTCACTGCTTTCCCCACGAAGATGCGAAACGGCGCTGCTTTGTAATGTCGTCGTTCGTCATGCCAACAAAGATAGTACATAACAAGATGGGCCACTCAGCCAAAAAAGTATCCACCATACTTTGAACAGCAATTTGTATCAACGTTTCTTAACTTAATCATATTTTCCCACAACAGTTGAAGCTAGATTATTAAAAACTTTTCCTTACTAATGTATATATAAAATGCCACTAATTAATCTCCTTCACGCGGAAAATGGAATTGTTCACAGCACTTCCCGTTTCTCACACACATTTTGCATACACGCATATTATGGCTTACGCCACAGCTCACCAAGGACACTTTTTTTAGTTTTTAGTGAAAAAACTAGTTACAATAAATTGATTTTAGAGAATAGGGAAAACTTTTTTTGCGCTAAAAGTTCTCATTATATGCGTTCAATAAAAATAATGATCGCGATTAGAAAAAAAAAGACGGACTTGCTTTTAAAAGCGATATTGTCCCAGCTGTAACTCTTTTGAAATCGGTAAAAACCATCTACTAGGATTTTTTAAAAGTAGTATTTATTATAAGGAATTTTTTTAGCATAGAGCTAACAGGCGTTAACAAAAATAGTGATATGTTAAGACAGATTGATGCAAGCCATTGTGCAAAAGCTGACAAGTTTATGTTCGATAGTTGAGGAGATAATAACAATTCGACCATAAGTTGTGCCTCGAATGTTTAACCTGTAAGTATACTATTACGTTTACCGAGAACATAAATGTATGGAAACAGAATGAAACTCAAATGGATTAGGTCTCTTCTGGGACCAGTTTTGTATTTAGTATTAATCATCATCATCATCATCATCATCATCATCATCATCATCATCATCATCATCATGTTATATGACTTACTTTATTTATTCAAAATCGCTCCCTGGTTAAAAACACGTTTACTAACCAAACATAATTGAACACTATTTGAACTAGAACGGGAAAAAAATCCAAAATTCGCAGGAAAAGGCTCACTCAAGGAGCTTAGAACTACTGTAAACTCCTTGGGCCCCCTGCAATTCGACAACACCAAGGAGATTATAAATGGAACTAGAGGTCTTAGCTGTGACGTCACGAGTGTCAAACTCAAACTTGAGGAGCGCGCCGGCATTCCTGGGGGAATCAAAGGCCAGTCGGGGCGCAGCAGCACTTTTCAATCAAGGATTAATGATACTCTGCGAAGTCTTTTGATGCTGATTTCTTGTTCATGTGATTTGCCTATCGCTAAATTGTACTCATAGGGATTGTTGTGATTGTTCACCGTTAAATGAGCCAGATAATCTCCAAATAATGCAAATATGGCTTTTTACACGGTGTGACCATGGGGGAGTAATTTTTTTTAGTGAATAAAATGGACTTGATGATCACTTGTTAAAATAAAAAACAGAATTTTATTATAATCTCTTGCTGAGCGTCGCTCTAACAGCATGTCTAGATCTAGCACCCCTGACCACAACATCGCGCTCGCATCGGCCCTCTAGAATCAGGAATGCGACTGAGAAGCTGCTAGAAGCTTCAGCTGCAACTCTAGCCAACCTTCAAGGCTGGCTGAACGGAAAAGAACCACTGTCGATTTTAGTGAGATGAGGGAATATAAAGTAGCCAACCAGGTGTAACTACCCACCAATAAGAGCGAAACCGATGTCAAACAGCATGTGCAACAGCAGCAGTAGTGGTTCGTGGATCATGGGGGTGTTGTGTAGCCAAACACCATTGCCAACCAACGCCAATTTCAGAAATTATTGTGAACGTTTAAGATTAACCGGCTATTTATCTAAGTGTCGCATTTTAAAATGTTGTCAGTATATATACAATTATTTGTGCCCGATATTAAACTACGCTCTTTGTGTGTTCGCACAGGATCCATATAATGAGTGATTTAATCCCAGCCTACAAATTAATCGCTCATTTTGAGACAATAACGAATTCATATATTAGATAATTAACACAGTCTTAACCCCTGCCATACTCTATGAAGACCTAGGCTTTGAATCGGTAGAAGGAGAGTGTAGCCAACATGACATGAAAGCAATCCATTTTGTAAGTATGAAATTGCCCTTTTTCTTAAGAACCCAATTACTCACTTTGTTTCCCCCCGCCACCCCCCACCCTCCCACTCCACCCCAGTAAAACAAACAATACCTCTTTGGACAACACCAAAATACCACCATAAGTATCCCAACAAAACATCATTTGTATGATTGCACACTTTGAACTGGGTAGTAGAAATCAAATCTATGCATGAAATGTAAGCATCTCATCATGCTTTTGTTTGTATAGTTAAAGTTTAAGTCACGTCCATGTTCTTATTTCTCTCGGCGCCGTTCCTGCAGGATGGAGAACGCTCTTCAACACTTTTCTGAGATTCTGCAAGAGTGGCTTGAACTACAACTCCATCGGAGTTTTCTGATTCTTCTGTATGTGGTTGGCGGGGGCTCTGGTATGATTTGTCCTTCTTTCCTATCCAACATCTATTGTTCTTATCTCTCCTTCTTCTTTTTTTTTTGGTATGTTACTCCCTGGTCACACCTCTAATGTTCAGCATTTATAGTATGACCTTTTTGTCTTGCAAGTGCCGAACATCCTCCATCTCGTAATGAAAGAATTGCTCTATACGTTTGGGAACAAAGCATTCTGAGCCAAAGTCAGTGTCTGAACTTTAACTTCAGTGCTTAATTATTTATTGTGCGCGGTCGTGCATTGCTGTCCTCGGCAATCTCGGGCACGATATTGGCAAGGAAGTATTTTCTCCTTGGGTGTCTCACGGAGCATGCCATTCAGCCTCTTCGTGTATAGAAATTTGCCACGAAATTGGTAACATGACACGCAATTGGTTCCCTGCCACGGAACTGGCTACCAGCCATGCATTTGGATCCTATTCAAAGAATTGCATTTGAAAAAGCTTGACATGTTGTGAAACTCAACATTTTTGACGTCAACTTTCTCAAAACTAGGTACTGAGAGCATTTAACTTTGTAATTCTAAGGTCACGTCGTGATTCTGATGTGTGGATTATAGTTATTGTAGAGATTGGATTGCTCCGCTGAGGTGTAGCCACCAACCTTCTCAAAATCAAAGACTGTACCATGATCTCTACCAGCGATTAATCCGAACATTTCTACCCGCTCTGGTCGTATATCACGACCACCAGAACGATGGTCATATTAATTCAGTTCCTGGTAATTCGCTATGTAGGCTACATAATTGCACCACGCTGGGAGGGGGGGGGGGGTTATGTAGCGACATAGTTGCACAACACCATCGTGCAAAACAGTCTAGGTTAAAATAATGTTGTTTTATTATTAATGCGCACATAGGTATAAAGGGTTTGTGAATAAACATTAATATTGTCGGTACTGAGTTCACAACTCGACGTCCTATTAAGTATCTACATTATAAATGTGCCGGGATTTGCCCTTGCTCTGCTGCTGATCAGACGTAGCCTATCATGTGTCCGCTGCAGTCTCAAAGAACCAAGGCTTATGAAAACGTCGTCGAGACGAAGAACAGATGAGAGCATCACAGCATTGCTTGTCTTTTGTTCCACAGGTGCTCAGGCATGCTCCGACGACACCAGTCGATTGGACCGATGCTCAGCAGAGTTCGAAAGGAAAACTGACCGGTTGCTTGTCGAGGTCGAAGCTGGTCGGAAATCGCACACCGCCATCTGCCCGTATGTCAGCGTATTATCGTACATTTAAATTTGAATTTTGATTGGTTTCGTTCGACCAGGTGTTGATAGGGCCGTTAAACCTATACCATTTCATCATTATTATTATTTTTGGACCAATGTTACCACTGGGATGATAGCGATTTTTTTTTTGGG
>NW_004797398.1:568852-570058 GCF_000002075.1 Aplysia californica
GCCCCATCCTCTGAGCTCCTGACTCTTTATTCAGCCTTTCTACTGCTACTCCCTGACCCCTTCTCACTGCTGCTGTCTTTCAGCCACACCCCTGATCTTAAGGTAGGTAAGATCTATCATCTAGCCTTCTTGGATAAGAGAAAAAAATCTCGGAGGTCCCGTGTGCAAGTTGCACACATTAGGATCCCTTAGTGGTCCAAAATCAATAAGAGTAGGCTTTGGCCGCCACTTGTGCAAAATTCAAAATTAATTCCTATCCATCAAATGTGACCCCCGCGCTCATATGTCTTTATGCTGTCGGAGCGCCGTAAAACACTTACCAAAACAAAAACGTGTACATCAATTTATCTTTAGCCTAGATTCCTCTTAAAAATGTCTTTTCCAATCAAAGCTGGAGACTACCCGGTACTATAATTCTTTAAACATATTTTGTTCGTTTCCTTAAAGAGACCAACAGTCTGGACATAATACTGGAACATTTCTGGGATCTTTTATTAACTTGATTATGTGTCACGACGAGGTGGAATCTGGCGCTCGTCAATTTGGGGATTAGGGGTCATTTGTATCACCTTAAAGCTTGTTCATATTTTGTCTTAGTTTCTGCGAAACCCCCCCCCCATACATCTTGATTACAAGTCGAGATATTTGTGATTAAACAGTAAACGGGGTGGGGGTCGACTAGTTTCAGAGGTAATCTTATCGACAAAATAGCCTTCAAAGTTTGGTGATTCCCATAGCTTGAGAGTCCTTGGAACCTTTTAAATGTGTAGCTTTACTCAACGTTTTTGAGTAAAAAGAACACAAAAATACATTTTTAAATTGACGCAACAGTTCTCGGGCCAAAAAACAAAAATTCGACAAAACCGCCTGAGTGCAGAAAAATGCTGGTTTCTTTGATTTCATAACTTTGATAAAGCCTGATTTCACCACGATGCCTCTCATAATATTTAGAAAACTCATCTGTGTCCCTCCTGTAGTGATTTCTCAAGAAATATCGACATATCGATATTTTTCGATATTACAAAATTATTATCCATAAATTGAAACTCACCGATTTACCTTCAAATATATCGATATATCGATAGCTATCGAATCTGGTCGATGTTTCCAAAATATCGACGCACGAAAAACGGCTGTCCTTTTCTTTTCTTTTTCTTTTTAAATTGGTTTTTGAAAAATGCTTTTTGTGTTTATTGTGGGGGGGGG
>NW_004797398.1:570158-572687 GCF_000002075.1 Aplysia californica
TTACTATTATTATTATTAGGGGCTATTGTTCTTGTTGTTGTTGCTGTTATTTTAATCATTATTGCTAATATTACTACTATTAGTATTATCAATGTTTTAATAGCATATTATTTACAATGATAATGATGGTGACAATGATAATGATTATTATAATAATAATGATAAGAACACGGCAACACTCGAAGACGCGCTATTTTAAAACACTTTAAAAAAAATAATAATAATGAAGATCATTTGTAAAGAACCTGTTTCGCTCACAAACGTTTTTCAATAATGTTTTTTTTTTGCTCTAAAACCTAAAATTTTTTTCAAGCAATAACATGCTTGCTTTGGAATAAAAATATACAAATTCGTGTTTCTGTTTTGTGAGTGATGGTTTCGAAAAGTAATGCACAATTGTTATTGGTCTGCTGCTAATTAGATATTATAATAATGATGTTTTAAAATTATGCGTTCCCCACCCCTTTAATACTTAAAGATTTAAAACAACTCTTATGAAGTTTTCTTGTTTTTCACTATCCTGTTATCGTTATCTCTACAGATAGATCGAATTGTGTTAAGATAATATGGCTGCTTGCCCAAAGGTCATTTTACTTTTTGCGTCGGAAATGTTTCATGCGAATCTGCTTGTTTTTTGTCCATTAATTTTATGGTACACTAGTTAAAACCAAAGTGAATTTTTTGTCTGTGTTCTAAATAGTAGACTACATAGTGACTGACACCAACAAATACCGATCACGAAACCGGGAAATACCATCCGTGTATGATTTTGTTGACCAATAAAATTTTAGTTTAAAAAAAAATAAATCATGAGATGGAATTGAAATTGATTGGGCAGAAAATGTCAAAATAAGCACGTACGTTTCTGTGTAAACATTGTGAAAAAGATCGATCTGATATAGCCTTGATATTTGCACACAATGTTAGTCATATTTACTTGTACATGCCCTCTTAATGTTATATTACGATGCCCAGACTAAACAATAATTGGTCATAAATCAGAACGATACATTCTATAATACACGATAATGCAAGTAGGCGTTTTTACGTCGAATACGTATTAATAAGATCATTAAGGAGGCGGGCTTCCGATCCTGCCTGTCAGGGCAAGCACAGGCTGAGAGCGTGACAACTTCCCAGGAGAAAGACTGAGATGCTCGATAAAAAAGAAACTATCTCCACTCGGGAATCGAACTCGAGTCTCCTGCGTACAACAGCAAAGCACCAAACGCTATGACCACGAGCACACTGCCAATACATTTAATCACAACGATCGTATAGAAAGTTACCGACATAGCAGAGAAAATCATTCGGGCAAAGTGGGATGGAATTGAGACTTGTACTTTCAAATGTATCTCTGCACACGTGACCCATGCCCATAGTGACCCAACAAAATCGTAGTCTTTTTCCCTCTTCCTCTTCCACTCTCTCTCTCTCTCTCTCTCTCTCTCTCTCTCTCTCTCTCTCTCTCCATATGTATACATATAATATATATACCGCATATAAATACATGTATATAACTATATCTGAGTGGTGGGCATATCGAAATATCGATACTTTTCTCACTGCTTCGATACGATATCGATTTCTTTAAAAATATCGATATATCGATAGTTCGATAGTTCGATATTATATGCCCACCACAACCCTCCTGCTCCCACTCCACTGACCTAAAAAGATATTATAGTTTTAGGTCAGTGTCCCACTCTCACTCTCACCACCAGGCTGGCGAATGAGTTGGAAGAGTGCATGCTGCGCTTCGTGGACAACATGTGTGATGAATTCAGCAAAATGTTCTTGAGGCCTATGGTCCAAGATATGATGCAGACCGCTTCTCAGGAAGCTGGGTGTCACTACATGGCTCGCCGGGAAACTGGTGAGTTGAATGGATTTGGCAGTTGGGGAGTTTGTTTTTTGTTGGTTTTGTTTGTTTGTTTGCTTGTTTGTTTTTATTTGGGAAAGGGGGGGGGGTCGTGGTTTTTTTAATGGTGGTTGTATCTTATTCTTATTCTTCTTTTTTCTTTTTCTTTTTTAGGGGGCGGGGAAGAGGATGGTGCTTTCGTTTAAGTTTTATGTCGTACGCCGACTAGCCTATACGGGACATAATTTTGAAGGCGAGGCTTGGAGCATAGCTGGGACAAAGGGGAGGACTTGCGGCTCAGAACGATTGTTTCACGGGGATGCACAAAACTGAACTCCGGGTTCTCTTATGTTGGCGGAGTTCGGAATGATAATTTTGCCCAACAGCGGCCAGCAATAATTAAAGTGGGTCCGATATTGTCAAGACAACAAAGGATCGCTGGAGTCTGTTGTGAATATGTATAGTATAGATTGTGAAGCGCACAGAGCTTGCTGTTGAGCGGTGATTTGCGCTATACAAATGCTTTCTATTATTTTTATAGACAGAGCAGTTGGGTTTGAGTTTTTTTTAATCTGTAAAAACAGATAATTACATTACAATGTTTGTAGTAGTAGGCAATCTTAATTCATCATTAATAAGCATCATTATTTTATATTATCATTATTATT
>NW_004797398.1:573416-602472 GCF_000002075.1 Aplysia californica
GGGGGGGTGCTGATGTTATATTGGTTGCTAATTTCTTTTTTGTGGGTATGCTTTTTGCTAAGTATAAATTCTATATTACGCAAACATCCTGTAATACTTGACACCGAGCTCGGTGCGGCCTGGGTATAACGCCCTTTTCAAAGCAAAAAGAGTTTTTTTACGAGGCAAGGTCGAAGCTCCTGTTTCACGCTCACCTCCTTTTTGTTTATAGTAGAGGGTTTTACAGCGCTCACAACTGCATAAGGTCATATGAGCGCCAAGGGGTGGGTGTCAACAGAGAAGTCTTTACAGGGAATCAGACTTACTCTACTCACTTCTCTTGCTTCATCAGCACAAGGTCTGTTTCAACTATCAAGGCACCCCGGAAATAGCAGGTCAAAAGAGAGCGACAAACATACAAAAGAAGTAGAGGAAAATGACAATAGCAAGGATTAGGAAAGAAAAAGCAGCAGTTCCCTGTTGTAGACCAGTCACAGTTCACAGGTATGAGCGTGACATGAATCAGCCCATTTACTACTCTACTGCGCTTGAACGAGAAATGTCCCCCCCCCCCCCTTTTTTTTGAGAATGGCCTAAAGACACTACAGTCTAGTAGGCAGTCTAAAAATAAACACGATAGACCCTACGCTATTCTTTGCCAATAGTATGTGGACCCCGGAGCAATTCAGCGGAGTGCTCAAGTGAATTATGATTGGTTCATTGTTTGTTTTGCCACTAGCCTATTTTAAGTGACTCTGTAACCGTGAACCTGAGGGAGGTGAACGTGACCGTCCTATGAGTTGTGCCTTTGAATGGTTTTGTACTGGAGTAGTGAAAGTTATTACATACTTGAGTGTTCGGTTCCAATACAGGATGAACGAAGTTGATGTTTAGCTAACAAACAAATTTAGTACCAGAGATCAAAGCGACAAGTAAAAAGAATGAAAATAAAAGCACGAGGCCCTCCCTCACAAACCCAAAGATCCTAAAATTATACACCGTCTCATTTACTATGCCCTTGACTATCTTCAGCATGCGATAGCTTAATTATTATTGTGCACGCCCACTTTTTAGCCCCATGTATACGAGCCGCCCCAGCTTACTGCGTTGTAAGTGCCGTGAAACTCTTTCTAACATTAAACTAAACGGAGCTAATCATTGGAGTTTCGACAAAAAATAAAAGATAAAAGCGTGCCGACAGAATATAAAGGGCAGGGAATAATAAAAAATATTATAATAATAATAATAATAATAATAATAATAATAATAATAATAATAATAATAATCAGTGGCGGGGCGCCTGCAATTGGTGCAAGCGCTCCACCTAACCCTGGCACCCCCCCCCCCCCTTTTTCTAAAAGTTCCAAACCAGTCAGAGCTCTATATCTACATTAGGCCTAGCCCACTAAAATGTAGGCTTCATCCTAGCGATCCGTCACCCGCTGGCTGCGCCAGTGACGAGACAGAGAGCGAGGATGGTTTATGCTTGTCGGACCGCTTGCGGTAGCGTCTGCTAGGAGCAAGCAAAATCTTTGCACCAAAGTTATTTTTGTCACTGTAGAGAAATCTAGGCAACGTTCTTCCCGCACAAGAAGAAACGTGCTTGAAACTCAAACAAACAAAGAAAAAAAACAAAGGGAAAAAACCCCCACAATTATATAACTCAGGAGTACCTCTCTGGGGAAAAAGGGGGGGGGGGGGCTAGATGGAAATTCTGCACTGTAGACTGTAGAACTGACCTTAAGATGTCCACATTGCCTTCTTCTCGGTCTTTCTGAAAGTCATTTTTTTTTTTTTTTTTTTTTTTAAAATTAGTAAGAGTTTTACGACACTTGCAACATAGTAAGGTCATAAATATGATATGTGAGGCATCGTGGTGAAATGAGGCGCTCGTCAAAATAATGAAATCCGAGAAATCGGCATTTTTCAGTCAGTTTGGAAATTTCTTTTGAATTTTTTTTTTTGGGCTCAACACCTTGTATGTTTATTCAAAAACGCTTTTATGTGCTAATTTTATAGAAAAACGTTGTTTAAAGGCACAAAAAAATGTTAATTTGCAGTTTCCAAGGATTCTTCAGCTCTATGGAAGTCATCAAACTTTGGCGGCCGTTAATTCACTCATTTAACTTCTGAAACCTAGTGACCCCACCTCCTTCAATCGGAAATATCTCGATTTCTATTCAAGATAAATTATGTATATTTTTTCTTCGAAAGCAAGGCAAATGAATAACCTTTAAGATGATATCAATAACTCCATATGCCCACAAATTGACGAACGCCTGACTTCACCGCGTCGAAGATTAGAGGTTTTATAAGGAGCAACAAACATAAAAAGGTGGAAAGATTAGCAGCATAGTTTTAGAAAAAGTTTTATGGCATTTGCAACACATATTAGTGCTCATATAAGTGCAGAAGATTAAAGGTGTTACAATTTTTAAAAAAGTTTTAGTAAGGTTTTACGGCGTTCGCAATTGCATAAGGTCATATGAGCGCCAAGGGAAGGATGTCAACAGAGAAGTCCAAACAGGGAATCAGGCTTACTTTCCTCACCTCTCTAGCCTCAACAGCACAACGTCTGCTTCGGTTATCAAAGCACCTGGAAATAGCAGTTCACAAGAGAGTGACAAACATGCAAAAGAAGTAGAGGAAAATTACGATAGTAAGGAAGAGGAAAGAAAAATCCGCAGTTGCCCCTATGCTGTTTCGCAGTATGAGCATGACTTTGATAAATCAGCCCATTTACAATTTTACTGTGCATAAGAACGTGTTAAAATCCCCCTTTGGGAATGGCCTAAAGGTAGCACTGCCCAGGTGGGGGGGGGGTGTTACAAGGTTGCAACGAAAGCAAAAAAGATGGAGAAGAGATAAGGACGATACATGTTTGATTGGAAAGAAGAAGCAAACCACACTAGAACACCCACCAACGACCCACTGGAAAGTTAAGAATGATAAATATTTGATGAGAAAGAAGGAGAAAACCACATCAGAACACCCGCCAACCACTCGCTTTCCAAAAGTCAGAACAGAAGTAAACTAAACACACAAGGATAGAGTGCACAGCGAAGGTCATAATAGGCTATACATGTATATTGTTTAAGTTTCTTCAACTTGTCATCTCTTCCTCTCTGAGATAAGGAGCAGGCACTGTACTGTAAATTCAGTCGAAATTGTCCCAGACAGCTACTCCTATTGTCAGGAGAAAGGTGGTTGTCTTAAACCGACTTGGACATTGCCGTTTTAATAATCATATTTATTTTTAAATACGCAAAGAGGGAAATGGTCGTTTGTACAGGTGACTGTCTAAGACAGGAAGCTGTGCTTTTAGTTTTAGTAAGTGTTTTACGGCACTTGCAACACAATAAGGTCATATAAGTGCCGAAGATTAGAGAGGTTACAAGAGAGTAACAAACACAAAAAAGAAGGGGAAATATAGACGATAGGTGTTCGATAGGAAAGAAGAAGAAAACAACACCAGAGCACCCACCAACTACCCACGGAAGCTGTTCGAGCAGGTTAGATTGTACTTTACACTATAGTATAAGACCACCACACGGTGAGAGTGAGAGGAGATTCTGCAGAATTTTAATGATCTCAGGATCTCTATCTTAGGAGTAACCTTCAGATATTCATACCAGAAACATCATGATAGCCCCATGAAACCAGTTGTCAGACTGGGTTATTTCATATTTAACTCTTGTACTGGTAACACAAATTCGTGTTTCTGCCATGATGACACCCATATCAAACGAATAACAAGAGAGATGACAGAAATAATTAAAACAGGTGTAAGATACCCAAAAAGCACTCTCAAAACACACAAACACTCACACACACACAAATAGCATACCTGTGCATAGCATTACAGGTACTGGTAGTAGTAAGAACCCATTGGAAAACAGTGCAACTGTAGTTCTTTTCATATTTATTCATTGACAAACTGATTCATAGTGGAGCTGCAAGCACAAGACTGAGTTCAGTACAAAAGGCAAGCAATGCATGAGCAGGACATGAATGTAACAGCCATGACCACCAAACACGAGCAAACAAAAATAAGAAAACAGCAATTGAAGGAGCTCAAGAGGAAGCACATGTGCAAAACACAAACCAGATAGTTATATGAATCAGTAACCCGTAAATTTCCCTAAAATAAGAATACAAAATTCAGTGAAAATTTACTGAACAAAACAATCATAAATAGATCATATTGTATAGAGCTAAGTGAGTAAAGAGCGGGTGTGAAACTTAAACTTAATTAACGGGGAGTATGAAAAAACAAAAGACAAGCTCAAAGAAAGCATTAATGAAATTTCTAGTAACTACACTTACAATTTTGATTTGTTTTATTGTAATCATAATCTTGAAAGAAAAAAAAACTTTGACTCAGTTCAACTCCAAATCAAACAGGGCAGAATTATATTGATTTCCCCTAACATTTAATTTTTACATAGGCCTACTGTAACATTTCAAATATTGTCTAAAATTCTTAAACAATGAATAAATCTGCCAAACACCATGAAACTAACAGGAAACTCTGCTTAACCTTTAGTACCTATCATTTTCATATTTCACCATTTTCCCTTGCATCTCTATAAAGGATATAAAAACAGAGCCCAGCAAAAATAAATACTAGAGCAAGTGCATAGACCGACAAAAACAAATAAAACGATTCAACAAAGGGTACTTGGACTTCTCAGATCTCAGGTGCACATAAAGAAATCAAATACAATAACAAAAATGTAAAAAGAAGGTTTAGAAATGGTACATGATGTAATGGCAGCTTTACCTGACTAGGGGTACACAGATTATATCAATCATGTATACAAACCCACCCAGATACTGCTAATAACTGTAAGAAGGAACTCAAAAACACATTTAAATAAACAAATAAAACAGTGAAAGCCAACATTTTCCTAACAATTTTAGCTTTTGAAATTTAACAGGAGTTGTAAGGGTGTATTAACATCAAATGACAGACTTCCCTCCAAAGATTTTCCACCAACAGCCGTCTGCCAAAGAGATGAAATCAAAACCCAACTCAATATAAATCCCTGTTTATTATTTTTTCAGAAGTAACCTTATTTGTGTGCTGCTTCTATATATTCTACTCTTTACAAAGCGTGATTTTCAGCTAACAAAATCCATAAAGTAAATACAGATGGTGGTACAATGAGAAAGACATACAGACCAAGCAAAGCTGATGTTGTATCAAAAAGAGGGGGATTCAGAGTTTGAAAAATGTGTATGGTCAACGTAAAAAGTGCAAGGACATTTTGTTTTTCGAAACACTTAACCAAAAAAAAACACCAATAACAAAAGTGCCCTTTATCATATGAGGGACAAAAAAGCATTAGGAGCACCAGCACAGCAGAATAAAATGAGCTTGTCCGAAAAGCTGCAGACACAAAATTTTGAATTTTCCTCTTCAAACGGAAAAATACAAAGAAAGAAAAATATAAGTAGGAAACATTAAAGTGTCATGTCATTGAGTTGGCTTTCGTTCCAAGATGAAGAGAAGACATGGTGGTCTGGGACAACAGCAAAAAAACTAACATAAAAAAAAGAAGACAGAATAACCACTCTGAGAGCAGTGACAAATCCTTAAGTCAAACCCATATCAACATACATAAAGGGAAATAAAAATTAAGGTAAAAAAATCACATCGACAGAGAAGCAACATTAACTTTGGCTACTTATCTAACTGGGTATGAGAATGGATATAGGTCAACAGAAAAAAACCCATTGTTACCACATCCAGAAACAAGCCTCACAAATACTCCTGTTTTTGTGTGTGTGTGTGTTGTTTTTTAATATAGAAAGACAACCCCTGTGTACAAAACAAGAACTAGTAACAACAATTTACCAGAACAAATATTTCAAGTGGAGTCTTTTCAAACATAGTCATCAACATGATAGTTCTTGTTAGACAACCGTAAAGCATTACAACTTTCTTGGGGTGTTTCAGTCAAACAACAATAGGAGCATAGAGCAGTTATCTTCTGTGCCATGCAGAGGGTGGCTATGCACTGTTTCAATTGTATACTGCAACACTGACAGCACAATAATGGTACATGTCATGTCATAGATCTGGCAGGCATACCAACCACAGAATCAAATGCTCTGAACAGGCATAAGTAACAAGTCACAGGTAAGCCTAAGTGTCCGAAGTCACTGATTCTTTAACCCAAATAATGATTTATATTGAATAATTTTAAAGCACATTTGATTCTTCACAAATTCTTAACAATCAACGACAGTGACTGCAAAGGGGCAACTCCAGAAAAGCTTATATTACAGGAAAAGGAAAAATACCCGCGATTGTCTTCATGTTAGATTTCTCTATGGAATGTCAGATATTTGTTCGCAGGTAGACGGAAGAAACCCGTGGTTGGTCCTTCTCATGTACTCCTGCTTGGTGGTTTCTGTCCGTCTCTACTTTCTCCCAGCACTTAACGACTACCAGTGTGCTGAAGTGCCTCTTCATAACTCAATCAAAAAAATGTGTATTTCAGTTCTTGTTTCGCCATTTCACTGATAGAATTATATATCACATGATCTAGACCCTTATGCTCCACGATTTAACATTTAATAACTGCTCCACGATTTAACATTTAATAACTTTCCTTAGTAACATCAGACTTGGCCACTTAAGCCCACCATCTTTAATGGCCCCCCACCATTCCAAGCACAATGGTACAAGTCATTATGATACAAACAAAAAAGTCAGGCAATTCTATAGTGGTTACTGGTGGTTACCTAAAATAAATAATTAGTAGGAATAATTACAACCAATGTATTTCAATCACAGATGAGATGAATGAAAAGTAATGAAAAAAGACGACAAAAAAGCACATCTTAATTTTGGGCTGTTGAAATTATCACCTGGTACATAATTTGGACGTTTACATTTTGCTTCACAAATAAATGTTTCCAAACCGTCATTTTTATCATTCATAGAATACATTCATTCTAACTCAATAGTAAACACTACCGAAAAACTAGGCAAGTTCAGTTATGACTATTCATAAGTTCTTTAAAAAACTTCATCTGGTCCCCATGACCTTGCAGACAAAAATGGCTGCCTTTGTGGTAGAGCCTGTTGTGGGTTCTCAGTCTCAAGTGTCTGAATTAGCTGAAGTTTCACACCCCACCAAAAACACAACAGGTTATTCTTTCTAGGTTGAGAAAAACAACTTGAAATCAAGAACTTAACTGGGAGGAAATGTCAAGTGTTTAATGAATGATTCTACAACGACCTGCAGTTATAAGTAACTTGTGAGCAACGTCAAATATACTGAAGGTGTATCTTGACAGTCATAGTAACAGAAAAAATGTAACTCATGTCAAGTCAGAGCATTGTAGAATATCCCTGATAAACAAACTGCTGTACTCACCTTATGCAATTTGACCAAAAACCCACTTCTAAAATATCTAACATTTCATAGAATTATACTGTCAAGCACTGAAAACTAATTTCACATACAAACACACACACACAACCATATTTAAATGCAATTCATCCGCATCATTTTATCATAATCTGCAGTCAATATTGGCTTCCCAGTACACTAGGAACAAAAATATCTTACTATCAGAAAAACTGCAGCATCTCTAAAACATATTATGCTATAAAATACTTTCTTTACACACAAACAACAACTGGTATATCACAAAGAAGCAGATCCCGGCTTTGGTTTAGTCTGAATTTTGAGTTCCAAAATCCACTGGACACTGGCAAGGTCAATTTGAAAGTGGAAAACTCACACCCTCTACCCCACCCCCTCTTTTCTATGTCAAGGCACCAGGCTGAGATGAAGACTGCTCCAGAAAGGAAAAGAGAGCTATGAAAAAGACCCTCTGTACGTCAGTTTAATTCATATTTGACCACATCATAGGGGCATACTTTAGCTTTGTTTCCAAATCCAACAATTCTATCCTCCCAAATCTCATCAATGAAAGGTGGCTGGCTAAGAATCAAATGGTTTATGGTTTTGATGTGCATTATTAATAAAGAACCTCAAAATACTTGTCACAAATCTTTACCATAACAATATTAACCTGATGTACGAGTATCAAACACCTCTAGGCAAAAATACACACAGACTCCTCAGGATGTCACTCACTGTTTTCCGGGCGACACATTCTCAGTGGAGAGACGATGAGTTTTTGAACATGAGTAAGACCAACACACATCCATCATTTCATCTGTTTATCTTCAGGCAACAGACTCCATCAGTCACACACAACACACAGTTTTATAAAGTGTCTGGAACAGCTTAACATTATTCTGAATGCCAGGGCAGTCTCAGACACTCAGGAATGAGTTCAACTCATGGCGTCAGTTTCGAGTACACTGGAGGTGAGAATTTCTTCCTCAAGTATTTCAGCACATACAACGGAATGCAGGAGATGGATGTAATCACCAGGACCTTCCAAACAAAATCCCAAGTCCTCAAGAACTGATTATCTGTAAAGACAAATTTGCACATCGTACATCAATAATGAAGTCATGAGACAGTCAGTCCCTGCAAATTAAAGACTGCAAAATATGTTTAAAGGAAAGTTTGGATTTCTATAGTTTAAATGTTTTCTTCGGTGCCTATAAATGGAATACCAGCATACAGTAGGTACTAAATCAGTTCTCTAAACTAGACCATGTTCAAATCTTATACTACTCACTATTTTTTGTGAGCAGATTTTGACACCTGGATTGTAGAGCACAATTTGTTTGGGGTCTCAAACAGAGGATGGCCAATATTTGCCACCTCTAGATCAAAGGTTTGAGAGCCTGGCCACTAATGAACTTCTGACTTATAAAGAGCTTCCACCCTCCCTTCCCCCCTGATACTATGAGCATACTCACCAAAGTAGTCCTTGAGCACAGCCAAGGAGACTATGTAGATGGCGAGTGAGAGGAGCTGGGCTAAGACCATGAGGTAGTGCCACGTGCGCACCGTGAGCCCCACCATGAGCAGCTCCGTCAGGATGAGCGAGGTGAACGTGATGCTCACAACATGGATAAACTCTGCCTCAAACAGAAGCAGCGCCCCGTACATGATTATGCCACCTGCACAGAGAGCAGTAACAATGGATCAAAAGCGTTTTGTGTAAAGAGAAAGATTAGAACTTGGAAACAGAAGGAAAGGTGTAAAAATGACAACCTGACCGGTCCCGTAATGATATTTGTATGGTAGTGGAAGATATATACAGAAGACTTTGTTTAACACGAAGCCATTCACACAAAATTCCTGTTATCACAAAAGAATTTTAAATCCCCAGATTTTTTTTCACTCTCTATTCTATACATTGCAACTTCCTTTAATTCACTTAACTCTTTAAACCCTGAGTTTTTTCCACTGTTTCCCGGAGGTTTTTTTTAACAGTCACCTGAACCTGGTGCACAATGTCTCATTATAAACTCAAAAGTTTGCCTCCAACTTCTAAATAGCGGAAGCAAAGGCTTAGTCACTACTAAAAAACTTGGTCTGGGAATAGTTCCGAAAAACAAGCAAATACTAGCACTAAATAAAACAAAAATGTTGTCTCTAGTATTGGACGCTCCCAGCGTCAGACGGGGATGAAAGAGTTCATCATCAATGCCTTTCACCCCTGGCAGGGTATAGGCCACATACTAGAGACGGGCGGGAAGCGCTTTTTCCTTCCCGAGCGAGAAGACCGAGAAGCTGACCTACTTCTCGCCAGGACCGGTCCCGAGAACGGGAAATATTTCGCGTCTCGTGTCTCGAGAAATACTTCTCATCTCGTGACCAATTTCTCTTCTCGCCCCGCAGTTCGAGCCATTCGTTCAGCGAGAAGGCCGGACGTGGCCGAGATTTCTCTTCTCGCCCCACAGAACGAGCAGCTCGTTTAGCGAGAAGACCGATCGTGGCAGGGATCTAAACTTAGAAACTACGCTTGCCCTGTTGCGCAGGCGCAGGCGGTGAAGGAAGGTAGGGAGACCTAGGCCTAGGCCCTGATCAACTCCCCACTCGCCTCGTCTCGCCAACCTCTCCCCTCCCTTTCAGTTTCACACACAGGACGGCACGGTGATGGGTGGCACTGTCTGCGTTGTCATTTCTCGCCTCTCACTCTCTCACTCTCGTTACTGTTACTCGTTGTGTCAAGCCAACAAGCAATATCACGTCTCGGTACCGAGCAGTAGTTTAGTGCCCGGAAAGTGACGGGAAGGCCGTTACCCGCAAGAAACGGGTACTCGGCTCGCCTCGTGCCCGCCCCTACCACATACAAGCTCCTTCCATTTATCTCTGTCCTGAGCCATCCTTCCAAGCTCGTTCCAAGTGAGCTTCATTTCTCTCATGTCCCTTTCCATGCATCTCCTCCATGTTTCCCGTGGCCTACCCCTGCCTCGTGCTCCTTGTAGGTTCCACTGCAGTGACTGTCTTGTGATGTTTCCGCTGGGCTTTCTTAAGGTGTGTTCCATCCATCGCCACTTTCTTAGTCCTATTTCTACTTCTATATCCTTTTGTCCTGTTCTTTCTCACAACTCTTCATTTCTTATTCTATCCTGCCACTTAATTCTTAGAATACTCCTCATACATCTGTTGACGAAAGTCTGGACTTTATTCAGTACTGTCTTCGTTGTTTTCCAAGTTTCGCAGCCGTAGAGGAGCACAGACTTGATGTTGGAGTTAAAGAGTCGAACCTTGGTGCGCAGTGAAATGTTGCTTGCTTTCCAGACTTTTGATAATTGCTTGAAGGCTGACCTTGCCTTGGCAGTTCTTGCTTTAACATCTGCCTCGGTTCCACCTTTACCATCGATGACATTTCCAAAGTAGGTAAAGGAGTCCACTTTTCCCAGGGGAGTGTCTTTCACTGTCACAGCAGGGCTTGAAACTTTTCCTAGCTTCACTACTTTTGACTTGCCTGGATGTATACGTAGGCCAACACTCCTTGATAGGCTGATGAGTTCCTTGGTCTTTTCTTGCATCTGAGCATGTGTGTGAGAGAGCAGTGCAAGGTCATCTGCGAAGTCTAAGTCGTCCAGCTGCTGCCAAGGGATCCATTGTATTCCATTATGTTTGCCTCTGGTGGCTTCTTTCATGACCCAGTCAATTGCCAGTATGAAGAGAAAAGGTGAGAGCAAGCATCCTTGTCGCACTCCTGTCTGTACCTGGAATAGTTCTGAGAGTTGTCCTTCGTGGAAGACTTGGCAGTTTGTTCCATCATAGGTGGCCTTCACAAGCTTGACGATTTTCTCAGGTATTCCAAAATGCTGCATGAGTTTCCACAGAGCTTCCCTGTCCACGCTGTCAAACGCCTTTTCATAGTCAATGAAGTTGACCACGAGTGGTGAGTTCCATTCAAGCGATTGCTCAACAATGATGCGCAGAGTAGCGATCTGGTCCACACATGATCGGTTTTTGCAGAATCCTGCCTGGTTTCCTCGAAGCTTCTCATCTGTTGCCAGCTTGATTCTCTCCAGGAGTATCCTGTTGAAGACTTTCCCAGGTATGGACAGGAGTGTAATGCCTCTGTAGTTGTTACATTTGCTGAGGTTTCCTTTCTTTGGCAGCTTGATTAGGTGGCCTTCCTTCCAGTCTGATGGTATTTCCTCCTTTTGCCAAACCTTTTCAAATAGAGCATAGAGAATTTCCACAAAACGTATCTTTCTCTGCCTTAAGGGCTTCCGGTGGTATATGGTCGGGACCAGCTGCCTTGTGGGACTTCAGTGTTTTTATAGCAGCTGCAATTTCCTCTCTTGAAGGTGGTTCCGAGACTATTGGGAGGTCATTTCTGGCTGGAAGAATTTCTGGTTGGTTTTCTGGAGGAGGTCTGTTCAATGGTTGATCAAAGTGTTCTCTCCATCGGTTAAGTTGCCCCTCTGGGTTGAAGATAGTCTTTCCCTCTTTGTCTTTCACTGATAGAGTGGGCTTGCTGAATGTACCTGAAAGTGTTCCTATAGTCTGGTGTACAATCCGTAAGTGCCCGTCTGTTGCTGCTTTCTCTGCCTTTTCGGCCAGGCCATTCAGGTAGGTATTCTTGTCCTTCATGATGGAATTCTTTACCTCCCGGTTTACTTCGGTGTACTCTTGTTGTGCAGCGAGTTTCTCAGTTTGGGTACGGCTGTTGTTGACTTGGGCCTTCAGCTCTCTTCTTCTTTTGACTTTGTCTAGATAGTCCTGTGAAATCCATTCATTCCTGGGGCTGTCTTTGGGTCCTAGGGTGCTCTGGCAAGTTGCATTTACTGCCTCTCTTATCTTATCCCAGTGTTCGTTGACTTCACATTCATCCAGGTCTTGAAGGGCTTGAAATCTGTTCTTCAGTTCCAACTTGAACTCATTCTTCTTTACTGGGTCTTTTAGAAGGCTCACTTCATACTTAAGACGATTTCCAGCTGTGACTTCTGCATCTCTTCTCAGTTTTAATTTCATCTTTCCAAGTATCAAATGGTGGTCTGAAGCAACGTCTGCTCCTCGTAAGACTCGGACGTCCTCCAGTGAGCGTTTAAACTTTCAGGAGATGCAAAAGTGGCCAATCTGGTTTTCCGTTGTTCCGTCCGGGGAGACCCAAGTGGCCTTGTGAATCCTTTTATGTGGGAAGATTGTACCTCCAATGACCAAGTTGTTGAATGCACAGAAGTTTTGGAACCTTTCTCCATTGTCATTTGCCTCTCCTAATCCGTGTCTGCCCATGATTTCCTCATTGTGACTATTGTCCGAACCTACCTTTGCATTTAGATCTCAAATGACAATGTTGATGTCCTTACCTGGAAGTTTGTCGATAACGTTCTGCAGGCGGTTGTAGATGTCATCTTTATTTTCCACTTCTGCATCATTGGTTGGAGCATACACTTGTATGATGTTCATGTTAATGACCTTCTTCCTACCATCTCTTACCTTGAGTTCTTTCTTAGTTCCAAATGAGGCCATGATGATCCTTGGACCATGTGCATCCCAGTCCCTGAATGTCTTTTGAGCTGTTTTTGATATGATCATCCCTACTCCTTCTCTGTGTGGTCCATCACTGTCATTTTCTGAATAAATAAAAAGCTCCCCCTCTTTCATTTGCTTCTCTCCAGGCTGGTTCAAGTGGGTCTCGCTGATTCCCAGTATGTGTAGTTGGTATCGGTGCATTTCTTGGAGAACTTGTGCAGTTTTTCCATCCTCATAAAGGGTCGTAACGTTCCACAAGCCGATCCGAAGAGACTTGGACTTGGATGATGGTGGAGGCTTCTGCCCAGCAGCTTCCTTTCGGCTTTCACTGCCTTGCATCATAAACTCTCCATTTAGAGAAGATCCACGATCAGCCAAGCAGACATAATGGTTTTTGCTTGTATGTGTTTCTGTAACAGGTTATTTTTACGAGAGAGGTTGTTAGCCTCATGACTCAACCCCCTACCTGGAGGCAGGATGACTCTGTTTCAGGAGTCACTACCTGGTTCGCCATTTAGTCGCCTCGTACGACACGCTAGCACCAGGTCAGTCCTATTCTTCTCAATGCCGAGACTGCACGACATGATGAAAGAGTTAATAGATAGAAATTCTCAGGTAATGTGAAGTTTGTGTTAACTGGGTTTTACTGTACTCACTTTCATTACATCACCCAGTCATGAACACTCACAGAAATAATCATGATATGTGTTAAAGAGAGTAAAAAGATATGTAACGTCAGAGCTATGCAATTAACTTTCCTTTCCTTCAGCAGGTCAGAAAATGAGTTAGCAAAGACTATTTCCGTAAACAAATATATATAGTGAAACAACAGGGAAAAGACATGGATGGTTTCTCTGGAGTCAGTTTCAGCACTATCCTCAGCTCAACAGTCATCACAAAACTAAACTAAATGAGGGCAAGAGCTAAAGCTCACCTTGATAGAGACTAATCAGGACCCACAGGAAAAAAGTCTTGAAAGACAGAGATCGCCCCTGAAAGCAAAAAAAAATTTTTTTTAATGAAAAACACTACAAAAACATCATACAAATTGCACTGTCAAACAAAGACGAAATCGCTCATCTTGGTTATCTTCAAAGGAGTACTTATTGAAAATTTCGATGATGAAACAGAGCATTAAATATAACTTCTCAATCATTCAAAGCATGACTTTACAATATACAGTAATAGATTCATGCCAGTCGTTTCTCACACTAGCCTGATGAAACCTTGTACTCCATAAGGCCACCTTTTTAAAATCTTGTTACTCTTTACAGTTTACAAATCAACATAAATTGCTGTTCTGTGTCAATGAATTGAAAAAGAGCTCTCAAGCTATTTATTACAGCCTAAATGCTTACTTTGGTTAAATCTTTATACAGCTCCGGGTAAGTGATGGCAATGTCAGCTGACACATCCTTGTCAAGCACCAGAGAGAAGACTGGGAACATGGTGTACACTGTCGCATATCTGAGGAAATCACAGATAACATTTGTGTAAATACCAATTCTTCCCGTAATTATGTCTTGATCACTGTGATTATCATACAATAACAACATGTGGCTCCATAACACTTGTCATAAGACACAGGATTCATGTAGGAATGGCTTCCAAATGTTAGCATGGGAATTATACCAATCTTGGACGAGACCGTGCGGATTCAGACACGGGTACTTGATCTGGGAGTTTGAAGTCGCTCCCCCTGAAGCGAGGGGATACAATATTATGTGTAAATTGTGCCCTCTCGACTCGAGTTCGAGGATCCTGTGTCAGAATCTCCGCATGTTTAATAGGGCGCGAAAAGAATATTCGAGGTAAATAATCAGGGAGTAGAATGCTGCATTTTTAAAGTTCACAATCTGTCTGTCAACCTGCTACCTACAACCCGCACATGAATACCCCAACATACCAGCCACTATACTGTCTTCCCACTTAGCTCCTAGCGGCACTTGTCTTGGCCCGATAGAAAAGGCTAAAACTAACAATGTCACTTTAGCAGAGACTGTGTCTACCATTTCGGAATTTCACGGTGACTGTAAAGATGGTTCCAGCAGGGAACAGGATAGAGGGTGCCCACGTCCCTCATGACTCATTGGAGCAGAGGAAGATAGGACTACACTAACATTACTTAAACGCAATCCCACATCATCACTCATCACCACCATTATTTCTAAAATCATCAAATCATCCCCGCTCTCAGATCAAGGACTTACATCTATAACCCTTGAATCTCTATCTGTAACAGTTACTTGTCATACTAAGTATGCACGTAATACACAATTGGACCCTATCATACGCATTTTTTTCTACTAATCAGATGGCGTCGATCTCATATAAATGGGCAAGGGATTAAAAAAACAACAACACAGGATTCAACAAACATTAAAACAAAACAAAACAAGAAGCTAACTGTGAATGTTTTTTAATCTAAGCACCAAATGCAGATGATATAGTATGAGCAGTTCACCAAAAAAATTTAGGAAATTTATACATAGTTTCTTTTATGAATAAACCCAGGAACAAGAATAAATCTATTTGCTCCGCTTAACTCCAGCACATAAAAGAAAAACACCAGTGATCAAAATCTACTTTGCAAAGCTACAGACCTAAAACTTAGCTCATGGAAAAGGGAGAATTCTGTCCCTAAATAACAAAACAAAAAAAGGCGGAAAAAAAATTTAATTAACCTACCCAACCATCAGGAATCCTGGGAAGAGGGCGATGGAAACAAAGTAGAAAACCGAGCAGAAGACAGCCTGCATTGTTGTGATGATGAGACCACGATGAATGACAAACTGGCTGAGTGAAGCCGAGCGCTTGTAGCTGTTCCGACCATGTACCAGCAACAAACGCCCAATGTGGCTGAACTGGGAGATGGAGAAATCTGCAGCCAATGAGGCCTGTTTGCCTTCCTGGAGAATAATAAAGAAAACGATTTGTTTAAACAAGAAAAAAAAAAAGCAATTAAAAAAATAATAAAACAGCATCTTTATGCACAGATATTGGCTTACAACTTGACTGCCTTTTTGTAATTTTGATTTTAAAACATACTCCTATATTTACTTTTATGTACAAATCATTGGCCATATGACCTTAACACTGTGCATCAGCAGAGGAATTTTAGCAGCATTGGAGGGTTCCCGCTGAACAGCCTATTGTGTTGGGATCACGGGGGGTCAGCTCCCTGTCAGCAAACTTTTGAATATGAAAGCTAGTCCAGCAAGCTTTCTTTGTTAAAAAAAACAACTGATGAGAAGTACACAAGCGTAGGAGATGAAAGGAGGAAATTCTCTGTCGAAAAACGTTTCCAACAATGTCAGTTTCAGCACCTATAGTCCATACTAAACTCATGTTAGGAAATATTGGTTAACTACTGATATACTGCTTTATAGGATTTTGAGTCAAAAGTGTCTGTCAAATTATCAACCCAGGAACAATCTTCCAATAAAAAATGTACAGTATGATCCATTTTCAATTTTTGAAGTATCCGTACATGAAAAAGGAAAGGATTCACCAACAAACCTTTCCCACAATACCAATCCCAGCATCAGCAGCCTGAATCATACTGACGTCATTGCCCCCATCTCCCACGGCACTCGTTCTCTTGCCCGTGTGAGTCTGGAGCAACTTGACAATGTCCGCCTTCTGTGTAGGGGAGCAGCGGCACACGACGACAGCTGGGCACTGGCACGCCAACTCCACAAACTCGTGCTCATAAAACTTGAGGCAAACCTACCAGACAAACAGAAAAACCTTTAAGAAATGTGCATACTTTCATTCTTTCAAAAAAGTAGGATTCTCTGCTTTTAGTGGTAAGATCAAGAAATACACACCACAAAAATTGTTTTTTAAAATGTCAGATTAGCAGCTGAGAAAAGCTAGCAGAGGTCTCTAAAAACAGCAAATTACTATTTTCATTAACATAAGCGTGATATCATCAAAGATATGTTGAGGAAAGGAAAGGATAACATTTGTGAAAGGAAAACAAGCACAAATGACAAGGTCCATCAATGTGACTAGGTTATGAAATAGCAAGTATTTATGATGAGTGTATACATGCATTGATGTGCACCGGTAACAGAAACACAGGATGAAAAGTAACAAGACTTACAAATGATTTAAACCAATACATTTTTTTTCCAAAAAAAAAGGAATAACTTTTCATGTTGTTGTTTGCTTTCAAATCCCTTTAGCTGCAAGCATTTCGCTCTTGGCAGAGCAATTCCTCCATCAAGTAACCACATGTCCTTGTCATCTGGTCAACGCCAGGACTTTTCACATAACTCATTCTAAAATTTCATCAACCCAACTTGGCCATGCTTAGTTTTTTAGTTTTAGTAGAGTTTTTTACAGCGCTCGCAACTTCATAAGGTCATAAACAAACATTTCAAATAAAACACCAGTGTGCAGCACTCTCTACCTGTAAGGAGTCACCACTGATGATGAGAGCCGCCTCGTTCTTCCTCCTCAGGGAGTTAAGCTCCAAATGAGCTTCACTACGGTCGTTGACCGATTGAAATACATAAATGTCCTGGAGTCGTGACACCATCTTCGAGCTTTTTGCAATGCAAATTGCAGTCTCCAGCTTGTCCCCTGTCAACATCCACACCTGAAGGAGGAAGACACGTGAAGGCGAAATAGATCAAGACATGAAATAAATGAAGCAAAATGGTAGGAAAAGAAAGCCAGTGAACCGAATACTTACATTACTCTTCTGACCTAACAAGTCATCTGAGCTCTTGTCCTTCCAATACGACCAGCATACAAAATGCCAAACTCAAATCGTGATTTTAAGATACAAAATATTTTTGCTGTATTCATGTCAAAAAGCTCAAGAGTTACAACTTTAAAAGGTACAACAGATCAGATACATAACTTGGCCACTAGAATGAAAAAGTAAACCTCAGTCAACATTTTCACTTTAAAAAAACAGATTGAATTTAGTTTTCTCAAAAAGGAAACTTTTTTTAAAAAGGTTGGAAATTGCATCAAAAGAATGCGGGATTAAACCATGACTGCTATGAAAATTGAAAACAATTTCCAATAGTGCTAAAAAAGCAACTAGGGAAAGTCTTTTTATAGATTAAATATTTGTCACCAGTATGACAATGTTAGCAGTTAGCCTGTACAATTCCCCAATTTTTCACAGTTAGACCACTGTAGTCAGCAATGCTGTATGCCTCCCTGTCTGATGCATCAAAATCACAAAATAAAATAAAATAAATAAACAAAATTGTTGGCCAAGGGACCATTTTAAAGTTATGTAGACCTTTGATCCAAGGGGATACATGACTGATCCAAGGGGATACATGACAACAGATAATCACCACAAATCTTTATCAGAAAAAAATCCCTACCCTAATTCCAGCATTTCGAAGCATCTCCAGTGTGGGTCTGACTCCTTCCTGTAGCTTATCCTCAACACCTGAAAAAATTACAAGAATGGAAACAGAAGTGCTATGATAGTCCAGCCCATTTCTCCAAGCTGGAGGGTATCTGTTCACGGTGGACATTATAACATATAATGATTGGGATGATCCTGGTTCAAATCCCTTACAGAATGTTCTTGTACTGAGCATTGCACTACCATTCACGTAAGAAGAAAAAGGACTGAGCTTGTTAAAAGAGAGTTGAAAAAAAACAACCTGGTCCTAAACCTTTTCTACAAATATTCTTTTTTCAACCACTACAGGATCATCATAGTTCAACAGGGTGCTGTTTAGATTTTGTTGGCATGTAAAGGGCTGGTTCAAAGCCAACTGCAAAAGAGGGGATATGCTCAAAGATGCGCATTGATTTAATTTCAAGACTATTGATCAAATTCAGTTTTTTCAAGACAAAACCTGTTTTTCTTAACCCTTCACCTCGTAAAAGTCTTTAAAAAATGAACTTTTATTACATGGAAGGCTATACCACCTTTGTACGCAGCCAATTTTTTCATCCATTTTTTTTTCAGCATCTTGAACTAACCAATAACTCTACTCCTATTTGAACAAAACAAACACCAAACTGAATAAAAATTAATGATCCAGGCAATAAACAACAATCTGATTATAAATAAGACAGATTTGCTGGAGTTAAGGATTTTAGTCATGACTGTAAAAAATTGAATGATGTTGTCCACCAGCTGAACTGGTGCACCGTTTAGTAAAAGTTATGAACTATTAAGCAAAAGCAAAAAGTTACCTGTAAGACAGAGAAGCTCCATATCACGTTCCAAGCCCTCAACTACAGCCTGCATTTTGCTGTTTCTCTCTTGAATGCTCATCTTTGCCTGGTGGTAACGGGACTGAGACAGAAACAAACAAAATGAATTTAATTCAAGTCTTCCAGTGGGACAGGATAAAAAAATTAAATAGTGAATAAATGATAACAGCCAGAACTGAAGCCTTATCCTAATCCTATTCTTTTTAAAAGTACCATTATATTTTTCTGCCAGCCCAAACAGCAGGAAGGTTTCCACAACAGGTCTTCCACACCAAAAAACAATTCCTATCAAAAAGTTCAGCTGTGAGCTTTCATACCCTAAGGTATTGAATAAGCCCCCCCCCCCCCCATTAATTTTCAGGGTTTTCTTGCCCCCCCCCCCCCCCCCCACCTATTCCATACCCCCTGTTTATTATTTTCCAGCTTGCCACGACCGACGATCATGTGAAACATATCTAGAATTTAGATATCTGAATGAAACTTCTTTTTTTTTTGGTGTAAATGACAAATTACCCTCAGTATTAGTACCGGTACCAGGTTGGCTACCTCAATTTTCTGTGCATTTTAAAAAGTTTTGTACATTGGTTCATATTTTTTAATGAAACCGGTTTATTCCTAAAGGAAAAATGTTGTCACAGTAACTTGCTAAAATCACTAAAATTTCACGATCTCTTGTTCTTTTTATTGTAGGAGAAATAAAACAGATTTGTTCCCACTAGTACAGGGGTATGAGGTTGAATGTGCCCCCCCCCCCCCTTTATTCCAACTCCCTGTTTATTAATTTTAAACCACTTGTCCAACCCCTCCCCTCCCGTTTATTCTTAACCATCCCCAACTTTTATTCCTTCGATACCTTAGAGTAGTATTTCAGCATAATGACAAGACCATGCTGGGTCATAATCTTAATGTATTGGTATTTCTTAAAACTCAGTTGTGCCTGTTTTCCACATCTACATAGTCCAAAGAAGAAGAAGTGGTGAAAATCTGGGACAGACAGGTGGAAAAATAATAGAAATGAGAGCATAGATATGTTGGAAATTAGCCATAACACAGTTTTGAGAAAAAGGATGTACACATAAAAACTTAGCACATTAGTATCTTTTGAAACAAAAACACAAAGAAAATGAGAAATGAATTGAATTTGGACGCAACTTTCAACCAGGGAGAAAACAGTAAAGGAGGTAATTTTGACTCAAACTGGATCAAACTCGAAAGCAACTTTAATCAGTTATTCTGGGCTCCACTGCTTAGAGAGCGGCTGCAAAAATTTAAACATTTAATAATTATAGGTTTCGTCTGAAAAAAAAGCATCTTCCACTCACATATCCTCACACACTTGAACATTAACCAAATACACTTCCAAAGAACAAAAGTTTTTTGCAACAAGATTCCCATTCAATCCTGTGTTTCACTGCTACTCACATCAAACTCTTGATACTGTTCCTCAGAGAGAACTTTCTTTGCCACCACCAGAGTTCTCAGGCCCTCTCGAGCCATGTTACCGCACTGGGAAGACGGAAATAAAACAATATTTTAAAGAGTCAGTGATAAAATGTAACGTTCAGACCAACCAGTAAATTTATCTGCCCTTTTAAAACTAAATTGCTGAAAATTTATGAAATTTCAAAAAAGCTATTTTTAAAAGCTCTTCAATTTTCAAACTTTAATTCAACTTAAGAATTCCTTTTACCCCATTCGCAATCAATATTATTTAAAATCTCACACAAATTTCGATACTAAATCTACAGTACACATTTAGCACACATGATTAAACGTGTGATTAACACAGAAGTTTTACGGACATCCTGGTTGTTGCAGGTATACTGCTTTATTTTTACTATCTTGATAGCAGTTATTTACAACAGTCTTTTTCCCTTCACAAAGTCTTGACTTCAATACTCTTGCCAAGTTATCATAAGGCCATATCTAAGAATATAAAATAAGTATAATTAAAACTTTGGGCGTAAAAATTACAAAGTTCAGCTTACCTCTTCTTCTAACCAATCATTGTACTGTACAATAGACTGCATAACGACATCAGCTCCTTTCAGGTAGAATGTGATCTCCCCAGACTCTTTGTCCTGAGAAAAAACATTTTGACAGTCATTTAGTACCTACAGAGTCAGTACACATATCTTTATGCATTTAGAATCATACTTCCACAAACTGACTAGGCATAGTTTTGTCAAAGATCTCATTTCCACTACTGAGAGTAAGACTGCCATACATCACTTTTCAAAATGGTGAATAGCACAGTCTTACACTAAGCAGTCAATTTGTTCTAATCAGGTAAAAGTGACATTGAATATAACTATCATAAAAATTCCTTTCAAACAGACAATACAGTGACATTTAATATTATGCTGAAGTGATGGAATACACTAGGAAAAGGATGAGCCCAGGCAAAATCACTTTTACGCTGTTGGACATCAAGGGCAGTCAGAAATGAAAGCATTGCCCGATGGAAGAGAGAGTTTGTGCTTACAAACTACTCAATGAGCCATTAAAAAACCAAAGAACAAACCTTCAAAATGATGCCCATCCTCTTGGACTCGGAAGTGAACGGGAAGATTTGCAAAATGCTGTAGGATGCTAAGGCACCAGTGGGGGTTCTCAGTGTGATGGAATTGAGGTCACGCTTCACTAAAGTCAAGTTGACACTTTCTGACCATGTCACGAGGGCAATCTGCACAAGAGATTAGAAGAGACAGCAGTTATTCAACCTGAAAACAATCCGATGAAGTAAATTAACAGTATCCATTGTCACGAACAATAATAATTTTTAAAAAAGTAGTCACTTCTATAGAGCCCACTCCCTTGCGGCTCTAGGTGTTCCGCAATAAAATAACACGTCCTAAGCTTACACAATGCATAGCATTCTATTCATTATGCAACAATCATTTCAAATACATATATGCATTCATAATATACCAAGTTCTCACAAAAGAACACATACACAAAAACTGTGGCCGCTGATCATTCTTGTTAATAGATAAAGAATTAAACTGAAAACTAGCTAAAAATAGCCGTAGGCCTTAAATAGAATAGAATCGAACAACAGAAGTCATGGTACATGGGAACATGGCACACTATCATAGGCATAGCATGCAAAAAACCCAACAGATGAGCATATTATTTCCAAGCTTGTAACAGACATTGTTCTGACACTGCTATAGCCTGTCATTATTGTACCCGTGGCTAACTTGGGTCTAGGCACACTAGAAAAATCAGGAGGCAAGAAATGCACAGAAATTATCAAAGTTTTAAGCCTGTAATAATTGGAGTTCATACATAAACTATGCTCTGAAAAAGAATCTTTTCATATCAAATAATGGTTTACGCCATACTGTCAGACCTGTTTTAATGACTGACTACCTGTCCATGACAAGCACCTGTACTAATAACCACTCCCCACTTTCCCTCTTTTCTACATCATAATGACACTGTTCAAGAAGGTCATATGTCTAAAGTGACCTGTCTTCTTCTAAACAATGGGTGGTCATCTTGGACAAGTTTGACTGAATTTTCTCTTGTTCTGCATCACCTCATAACTATGCCCTGAGAAAGCATCTTTCTACAACGTCAAGAAAAAGCATCTTTTCCAGCAGAATATTGCCTTCAGCATATTTCATCAGGAATCTCTACAAATGTACTAGCCCCAACATTTTTTTCAGGAGAGAAAAAACAAAACAGTTTCATTCTTATAACAAGTATACCAATTTAACAGTTATGTATTTTTCTTAAATTAATTTTTTCAACATTTAGATTTTTAATTCCAACAAAACATTTCTTGAGCATGTGCAACTGGAAATCGCTAATTAAAATTCTTTTCTTGGTTGTAGTACATTTGAAAAGCTGGCCGACCATTTACTCTTGTACTACATGTACATTACCTCATCTGGACTGGAGGCCTGGTAGGAGACCCTCTGCTTGAGTTGCTGGTCTGCCTCAGTGTCGTCACTTTTCACATCACCGTTGCTCGACTCCTCGTACACAGGAGTCACATTGTGGCACAGAGCAATGGCACGCACCGCTTCCACAACACGCGTCAGCACACTGCGGCGCACAGGTCCAGAGCTACGCACTGGTGTGGCATTTGTGGTGCTTGGGGTGGAATATGATGTCTTGAGGTGGGATACAACCTAGGGAAGAAAAGGATTTTTAGAAATTTTCGCAACACACACCCTTGGACATTGTCAGGAACTAACATCATAACTAAAGGCAGGTTTTAACTTGATGAATCTTTCATGACAATTACTTAATCCATCATACAGTGTGACCGATTCATCGAAAAGCTACAATATTTTCATATGCCATAAAGACAGCCAGGAACACATCCAAAGCAGATATTACAAGAAAAACAAAAATGTCACTCCCAGAGAACAGACAAATCTAACCCACTTAGAATAACTTGTCAGCCTGAAAATGGTTCAACATGATGAATAAACTATCTACTCAGTACCCTTGCAACTGTGAGGCTGTTACAATGAAAAAAAAAAAGAACCTTCTAGGCTTCACATGAAAGGTTATACTACAAATCATTATTCTGTAAGTGCTATGTCTCCTCACCTCATCCATTGTCTCCGGGGTGAAAGAAACAGTGCCCAAGTGGAGTCGTTTGAACACCTAGGAGAGAAAAAAACAAAAAAACCACCTTATGTGTGAGCGATTTACATCTGTATTTTGCAGATATGTTTGTATCTTAAAAAGAAGTAACTGCCCCCCCCCCCCCCCCCCCGCCAAAAAAAACAACAAACCCCAACCCAATTAAAACCCAGATAAAACATTCAGAAGTCATACACTTTCAAAAAGTTAGATAAGAAAACAGCTTGTTAAGGATTTTCTCATATTTCCTCGTTTCCATTATGGACGAAAGAATAACACATGATATTCCCAACAATTCTGTACAGAAAAAAGATCCACAAACACATTCTCCAAGCCACAAACAATACTGAGAGTCATATTCATAGTTATTCAAAAGGGTCAAAAGTTACCAATTATAGTCTTATCTTATTCAAAAGAAAACAGCTATATCTTCAATAAGCGGTAGGATTATATAAAATCAGCAGAAATCAGAAAATTCAGGCTGAAATTTGCAAAGGAACACTTAAGGAAAACTATGTACCTCATTCCAACAGTAGATGTTAAAAACAGCTGAATAAATAAGCCCCCCCCCCCCCCCCCCCCCGAAATGCCACCTTTACCCCTTTTCCTGTTAGTAAGAATGACCAGCCACCCCAGGTAAATTCTGGACACTAACCATTTCATTTTGAGTGAGTGTGCCAGTTTTGTCGCTAAGTAGGTATGTGATTCGGCCCAACTCCTCTGGGATGGTGGTGCTGCGTGCTGTAGTGCCTGGGATAGTTTTGTCTCGTTGGATCACCCAAGAATAGAAAGCTTTGCCCATGTCCAGGTTCATACGCAGACTGAAAATCAAAGGAGGAAAATCAATCTTCATATTTTACTTTTTTTTAAAATAATCAAATTAAATAGAACAGCCCTGAAGGGTAAAACAACAAACCAGAATAAGTAGAGTTACAGCATTTTATGACATTTATCATAGAGTAACAATGCACTCATATGAAGCCAACTTTGAACCTGTAATGATTAATTTCAGAAAATGGAGGCAAATACAATCTCCGGGAATAGCAAGTTCACACTGGAACGATTTAAAAAAAAGAGAACTGTCATTAATAGTCACCTAGCTTTCACAATACACAAATATTTTTCTACACACATTGTTCTTGTGCCAGTTAAATTGTGTTCATTGACCAAAAAAACAAGCTGTCAGAAACTCTTACCTGATGGGGATAATGTATGAGAAGAGAAGCACAAAGCGGAAAAAGTATCTGTACCATGGTCCTCCAAAGCCCTATCACACAGGAAAAAAAAGAACAATATCATATATCAAATCATGTCTGCACTTTCGAGTGACAGGGAAAAACTAAAGTACATTAGATGCAAAAAAATGACCTGGTTCCCTTAAATAAAGCAAAAATAAGCAAAAACCTTTCATCCATTACCTAAACCTGAGTTCATCGTTCAAGACTCATCCTTGAGGCTGTGCAAGCTCAAACTATTTCTTTTTCTTCCTTAAAATTTTCAAAAACTTCGTAATTATTAAAAGAAGCAAGATTCATATCCATAAATAACTAGCCCATTCCTTTTGAACAGAGAATAATTTGCAGCAAATTTGGGGTTGTACATTTTATTGAGCACTAATCCAAAAAGTTTCAATTTGAGCAAATTGGAATTAATATAACTTTCAGGTCCATTTCTGTACATCTTGCATAAAGCCAAAACAGTACCAATGCACAAACTATGAACTTAAATTTTTTACACACCATGACAAAGTTGCGAAGAAGGCACGCCTTTTCATTAGGTTGAACTTGTAGGCTCACACATTCTGCATTTGGACTTTTCCACACAGAGAACATTTTTAAAGCAAAAGACATATTCCCGAAATAAGATTTGAGTATTCAAACATACTTCTTACCTTGAGGGTAACCATGACAAGCGACAAGACGAGAACAGCAAAGAAAAGCAGCTTGGTCAGTGTGTTGATCTCCAGGTCCAGTAGACCAATCTGGACAAAAAAAGGGAAAACAAGTCTGTAGTAAGAGCTTTTTCTGAGCAATCGCAAGGCATGGTGCCATATGGTATTGTAAAGTCAAAGACTTTATACTACAAATTGGTTTATTCTCAAGAAACATAAATAAATTTTTAAGCACCCTTGGCAATCTATAAGCTGTAATATAGACATGACAACAGGTGCTGATCAAAACTTTTCATTTAATTTCTCACAAAAAATTCTTATAGGACAATATCTGCTTTTACATTTGTACACAAGACACATCCCTTCATAAGAATAGTATCCACAGCGTGATAAAGTTGTCGCCACCACCTCTCTGGAGGATTTTTTTCAGTATCTCAACTATTGTCGAGAACCATCATGCTGAAAACAATCATTAGTATAGAGTGGTCCTGAGATGACACAGTGCTGTGTGCCACTGAATAAAAAGTAATGACACTGCATGGCACTGAATTATATTTAATGTTTATAAGAGACGACAAAGAAACATTGAAGGAGCCCTGAGAAACTACATCATCTCAATTGAAAGAGCTGCACAGTTAGTCTACTATACAAAAACCATCTCCCCATCACACTCAACAGCAACAGAGGATGAATCCGTGTAAGTTAAAAGGAAAAGTAACATATCAGAATAAGAAACGAATCATTCTCTGTTTTGAAAACACAAAGACACCAATGTCACAGCTGCCCAATAAGAAGACAAGAGTTGACCACTCACTTTGCTCTTGGGCTGCGAGGTGTTCATGACACTGCGTGTCTCCGAGCCTGTGTAGATGACCACGCCCAGAGCGGTGCCAGAAGCCACCACTGTGTTGGCCCAAAGTGTGTTCTCGATGCTCAGGGAGTCCTCATGTTCACTTCCAGTGTCCGACTGAGGACAAGAGGTAGAAAATGGAGCACAATGTCAGAGATTTAGCAGATGCTGGTCACAGAGTGTGCACATAATATGTCATTGAAAGTTTAGAGGTTTAATAGCCTTTCCAGACCGAAAGACTAGAACTCAGACAGCGACGACATTAGAAAAAAATCGAGGAGCGTGAACGACTTCATCCGTAAGGGATTAACATGCTTACTAGTTTAATGTTATTTTGTTTACGGGGGCACTTAGTTTGGACCCTTTGGGAGTGAAAAGGAAGGTCCCATTTCTTAAATAACCTTTGTGCTGAAAGGGTCAGTACATTCATGGGTCACAACGAAATGGAATCAAGCGCTCGTCAATTTTTGGGCATGAGGAGTTATTTATATCACCTGAAAGCTGATTCATTTGTCTTGCTTCCAATGAAATAAATATCAGTTTATCAAGGACAGAACTCAAGATATTCGAGATTGAAGGAGGTGAGGTCGCCTGGTTTCAGTGGTGAAATTAGCGAGCAAATGGCTGCTAAAGCTTGGTAACTCCAATAGCTAAAATGTCTTTGAAAACTGAAAAATGACAAATTTTGTGCCTTTAATGAATGTTTTCCAGTAAAATTCACATGGAAATGTATTTTTATATGGATGTAAAACAGGTTAAGCCAAAAAATAAAAATTCGATAAAAATTTCCAAACTGGCGGAAAAATGTCTATTTCTCTGATTTTATTTTGACGAGCGCCTGGTTTCACCACGCTGCCTCACAGAAGATATCATACAAAACCTACAAAACTTATAAATTTACCCTTCTTTTGTGCAAATTCCAAATCTTTGTGGTTTCTCTTAAAGGCAGTAAACACAGCTTTTATCTTGTACCTCTTGTTTCAAGCACTCAAAAATTAACTTCTTTGTGCACTAACATTTTTGCAGGACATGTAGAAGTTATATGTTCACAAAAACACACAAGATTTTTTTAAAACTTCCAACAAACAGATATCTCACTCGTGTGAATGTCCCAACAAAGCTGTGAATGTCTTTCTGGGGTTTTTCAGCATAAACATTGGCTGTGATGTCTAGGATATCCTGAAAGAGTCAGAAACATCTAGTAAGAGACCAGTCAAATGAGATAAGAAATACTTTATTCATTTTTTATTGAAAAAAACCCCAACAAAAGAGGCTGTGTCTTTTCAACAGCTTTCGTAAATACAAAATAGAAATACATATGACCCTATCAACACAATCACACTTATAAACACTCATGTCTCCAGCACTTGAGCACACTAAAATACTAAAAATCATCCAACCTCTCTTTTTCTCACACCAACTAAAAACACTGTAAATCTACCAATATACATTGGTAAATTGACACTACAAGAGAAGCTGTATGGGCTGACAGATGAACTGAGCAGGATACCCCAGTATATGATAGATATCGGACTTTAATTGAGATGCGATTGAAAAGAAGAATAAACACTGGTCATTAACAGGAAATCAGAAAAAGAATATGCCTTATCAATAGAAACTAGCACACACAAAAAAAACCCCAAGAAAGAGCAAACCACTAATAATACTGAAGACTGGCTGTGACAGATATACTTTAATGTTTATTGTTCTTAACTGAGACCAAGTCTTTTGGTTAGTTTTACTTTTAGTAAGAGTTTTACGCCATTTGCAACACAATAATGTCATAAAAGTGCCAAAGATTAGAGGTGTTACAAGAGAGTAACGAACACAAAAAAGGAGGAGAGATCAGGATGATAAGTATTTGATCGGAAAGAAGGAGCAAACCATACCAGAGCACCCACCAATCACCCACAGCCTTTTGGTTAGGCAACTCATTCATACGAATGAAGAAACTAAAAACTTGTTTCACACAAGATTATTAGATTTTAAAAAATATTCAGCTGTGTAAATCAAAATTAATTTCCCTGTAAAACAAAGACAACCACAAAATGCAAATAACCTGATCAATGTCAAGGCAGATTTGTCATATATTACAACTTAGACTGTTATCTAAATATTTCGTTCACAGCTTGCAAAAGATCAATACTGCACATCTGGTGTACACAGCTACAGAGCATGTCAAAGAATTACTGACCACATTAGAAGGGAGTCTATGTGTGTCTTGCACAGCCAGACGTAATTTCCAGTCTGTCTCTCCATCCAGCTGGTCAGTACGGATGAAACACCCTCCGTCCTTCTCTGATGTTCTCAGCAAAACCATATCTGCAGGCACTCTTTGGTTCTACAGAAGGAAAACAAATCATATTGCTGTTGCTTGGAGTTTAAAAAGAACACACTGAGACAATAATGAAAGTTTTGTTGGGGAATGGAAAAAGGTAACTTATGCTGAAAGAATTTATTTTAAAAAAATTATAGTAGAGGGTTTTACAGCGCTCGCAACTGCATAAGGTCATATGAGCGCCAAGGGGTGGGTGTCAACAGAGAAGTCTTTACAGGGAATCAGACTTACACTGCTCACCTCTCTAGCTTCAACAGCACAAGGTCTGCTTCAACTATCAAGGCACCCCGGAAATAGCA
>NW_004797398.1:602690-621787 GCF_000002075.1 Aplysia californica
GGGGGCTGAAAGAAATCAGAGATGTGCAAAAAACAAAGACATACTAACAGTACCATTTGACTCCAGCGATGTAACACACACAAAAAAAAAGACTGCTAGTGTCACAACAGAACAAGTCATCATCAATGCCTTTCACCTCTGGCAGGGTATAGGCCACATACAAACTCCTTCCAATTATCTCTGTCCTGGGCCATCCTTCTAAGCTCGTTCGATGTCCCTTTCTACACATCGCCATGTTTCCTGTGGCCTACCCCTATCTCGTGCTCCCTGTGGGTTCCACTGCAGACTTTCTTGTGATGTTTCCACTGGGTTTTCTGAGGGTGTGTCCCATCCATCGCCACCTTAGTCCTATTTCTACTTCTATGTCCTTTTGTCCTGTCCTTTCCCACAGCTCTTCATTTCTTATTCTATTCTGCCGCTTAATTCTTAGGGATACTCGTCACAACAAGTACACTGCACAGATGAAAGGCATGTAGGATTTTCTTTTAATCTAAAACATCAGACAAAACAATAAAAGAAAAGACAAAATACAACAGTAAACAATTGGCGATGCTTAATGATTTGTCTCAATCCTGAAATAACCTTTAGTAGATTCAGTCCACAATAAAAAATATAAATCAAAACTAAAGTACACAGTAAAAGTATTTCCCTTTAAAACTGTTTCGGAACAACAAATTATTACCTTTTCTAAAATGACAAGATGTCCAACTTGTATATCTGAACTAGGAACACGAATTATCCCATCTCGAGTAAGCTTCTTGAATTTTTGAGAATTTGCCTCCTTGTCCCTCCTATATCGGCGGTAGTCATCCAGGGCCTCTCGACTCATGGTCACAAACAGCACAAAAGCCTGAAAGACAACAAAACAAGAGTTTACAAAAGAGTAGCTGACACCAAATATTTTGTCCTCTTTTTAAAAGATAAAGAGTGCCAGGCTTGACAGTATAGCTTTTGCTTTGGAAAAGTCCCCTATCCAAAAAAAAACAATTACAGCCATAATCCCTCAGAAAACCGAAAAAACAAAACAAAATAAGAGCAATATTAAAGAAGTATCAATAGGAGACAACCCCACAGCATCAAGAATATGCATAGCTTTTGTAATAATATTTTATAAGTACCAACAGAAAAGAAAACTGATGATGTACAGAAAATAAACATAACAATCCCAAAAATTGGCAGGTGAAATGTCACAACATACATAATGTACACATCCTGCATATTGAAATGGTAATACTTCGATTGAAAAGAAGTACGTCAAGATTGTGAGAGGGGAAAGTTTAGTTTTAGTAAGAGTTTTACGGCACTTGCAATACAATAAGGTCAAAAAGGGCTGAAGATTAGAGGTGTTACAAGAGAGTAACAAAAAAAAAAAAGAAGGAAGGCAGATAAAGACGATAGATGTTTGATAGGAAAGAAGAAGCAAACCACACCAGAGCACCCGCCAACCACCCACTGAAAGGGGAAAAAAGCAAGAGGAAAGATTAAAAACTAAAAAGAAGAAAAAAACAGCAACTGACCTAACAGTGGCACTGTCCAACCCCCTTTAGCAAAAAAAACAGTAAAATATGCAAAAACACTTCAAACAATAGCAAAATAGAACATAAAAGTATTCATTCCTATTTTCTCTTTCCAGCTTCTTCGTTGGTACACAAAAAGTATTCAGTACTCTCATAGCATATCTTTAGCCTCCCAACAAATGGACTTTGCACCTAGCCATTATCATAACACATAAATAATGTTTGAAAACAGATGAGGACACTGACCCCATCTCACAGGTTAGTTATGAGGGGGAAAAAAAAACAAAAAACCCCACACATTTTCAAAGAGAGGGACAGCATTATTAAGGGTGAATTCAGTCAAGATGTAAAAATTATCCCAATAAAACATCAAAAGCAAACCTCCTCCACGAGATCAATATGAAAAAATACAGAATGCTGAGGGTATCATAACACAGCTTGTGGGTCTTCAATACAGACCCACAACTTTTTCATTTTCAAAATTTGGGCCACCAACAATCTTCCTTTATTCTCTGTAGGCCTAGGTGTTTTACCACCCCCATCAACAAAATTTAGATAATTGTTTTAGACAGGCTTCGACCCTGCCTGACAGGTCAATCAGGCTGAGAAGGACATAACATCCCAAACAAAAGGACCAAGATGCAAGATAAAAATTCTCCCCACTCAGGAATCAAACTTGGGTCTCCTGTGTGCAACAGTGAAGCATGAAACAGCTTCACCAAAGATGCCGGTTGACCATGATGTCAACACATACAGTGGAGAAATCGTGATCAGTTCACTTACCAGAGGCCCCCAGTATGTGTACAAGTATCCAATTCTCAGCTCAGGGATGAACTGGGACAAGGCGATGATGAGAAAGTAGAGGTTGAGGAAAAACTTGAACTGCTCAAATAAAACCTGCAAGACAAACAAAACAAAGAACTTTAGTGAGTTTTTGTCTGACATTACACTTTAGTATCACACAAGGCATTTTTGAATGAGATTTTTGTGTTCCCACATTCCAAAGTAATTGCGCACAGTATACTGGTTTGAAGGTCGATGAGAGCAAAGGTTACCTAGTCATGCAACATTGTTCAACATATCGGGCTGTTTGGAACAATGATATTGACTGACACAAGGTATCATCTATGAAGTATGTTACGATTGCAAAACAGTTAATATGAGTCAAGTTTAAACACATGACTAGAAATAAACAGTCATTTCCCAGATGGGGCTTTGTTTAATTAAGTTTAGTTTTAGTACAAGTTTTATGGCACTAGTAACACAAATAGTTCATACAAGGGGTGAAGACTAGAAGTGTTACTGTAGAGTAACATACAAATATAAGAAAGAGAAAAAAAGGACGATTACTGTTTGATATATTAAAGAAAGGGCAAACAACATCAGAGCACCCAACAACCACTCACATGGTCTGTTTGAACAGAGGTCAGAGTTGTTGTTGAGTGGTTATTTATGTTAAGTTGCCATCACAAAAGTAAGATTATTACATTAGCTTCAGTAAATAGAAGCACAGTCATACAATGAGGGTCATCTTGTGCAGGGGAAAAAGCAAGAGAGACAGACAGGGAAAAAGGAGGGGAAAAAAAGAAAAAGGAAGGCCTATCAATGGTACCTTTCAACCACCAGCTTATTATTTCATCAAAAAGAGGATTATGAAAACATCAGATCAGATTAGCTAGAGTAAAGCAGAAAAAAAAAGGAAGAAAAAAAGACAGTGTAATTTATAATAATAAATTATCAACATTAGAACTGAGCTTAGATGCTCTTGACTTGGTCTGCCATGGGAGAGGATGCACTTCTAGCAGCTCGTGAGCACGGCATTTATTTGTTACCCATCCATGAACGAAGGGAATCGATGAATAAATATCAATAAAGAATGTGCTGTGAAAAATTGCTAATCAAGTTGCAAAGGCTGTAAAAGCGCTCAAAAGACTCATTATCATTTAATCAGGTATCTTAAACAGGCAGGAAAGTATGGACACTAAACTATAGAAAGTATAGAAAAGTATGAATTTCTGACAGTAGCCCAAAACTACACCATATTTTCCTCCTCTTTTACTCCCTTCCACATCCATACCTAAAGGCACCCCGCCCCCTTACTTTTTCAACAATAAGAGTTGTATGCCCATGAAATATTAAACCCACAAATTCCACCTCGCTCCACCAACTGCTGTACAGTAACCCCACTGGTAATAAAACCTTTATGGCTGTAGCATTTCAGACCCCCTAGGTCCCAAGTAACACAATACCAGTAGGCATCTGTTCACCGTCACAGATGATAGCACGAGTGATGGATTGGTCTATGCCTTGTGGTGATGACACATCTCCCTAATGAGGATTAGGCCAAAACCAGCAAACAAATATGAAGTACAGTGAACGTTAGGGAAAATGGGAAGTCTGCATGATCTACTGTCTCCAGAGGCAGGGAATGTGGTGCTAGAGTAGAAAAGTTTTTTTCTTTTATTTCGTGACCCTTCTTAACCCCACTTTCCCAACGAATGTAACTTCAAACCTCTTATTCACATGCTCCCGAGTTGATCTCTTGGGAATTAACGCTATTTACTCTTTGAGCCCTCACTCCCTGGCAGTGCAAGATTTGCCCAACCACACACTCAGACCGAGTTCTCGTGTCCATAGGGGAAAGTTACCGAAAAACGATACTTCAACAACTGAATTTAATTATGACTTCCTCATGGTATTCTTCAAATAATCATATTTAACAGATAAACATTTAAATACTCAGGGTCATACCTTAGGTATGAAGGTGATAATGCTGTACTTTTGGTTGCGCACCACATTGCGAGGGTGTTTCTCCGTCTGGTGTGTGCCTAGCCCGATGTGCACAGTCCGCGGACGCAGCTCCTTCTCTCTGCAGCACACCGAGAACACTCGGCCCCAGCAGCTGTGCAAAACACAGAAGGACCAGGAGAGTAAATTTTACGGCACCATGAGAGAAGAAAATTGAAAGAATAAGTTCTGACAAAGTACATGTGAGATAGTAATATTTATCACAAAAACCATAATAGACCCTTAAAGCTATGAAAGGGAAATGGTGATAGCTGAAGTAACAAGATATATGGAAATAAAAAGATTTTTGTGTCACAAAAGAGCAAACCTGTATACAAAAACAACAAAAGCAACATGAATAATACCGACTTTGTAAGGGTATGGTCCATCACATGAGACAGTTTTTGTTAGGCTTTGGTTACGAGTTTTAATACAAGCAGTTCATAGAAGTGCCGAAGACTAAAGGTGCTACTGAAGAGTAACAAACACGAAAAAGAAGGAGGAGAGATAATGACGATTGATGTTTGACAAGAAAGAAGAAGCAAAGCACACCAGAGAACTCGCCAACCACTCATTATCACAACAACAAAAGCAAAACAAATAACAACTTAGTGAAGGTATGAGCCATCACACAAGGCAGTTTCTCAACTACAAAGTTTATGAAGCATACACAATTACAAAATGTAGGACCACCAAGACCATTACCTCTGAAGTTTTTTTCTCATTGTCATTTGAAGCACCGAAACACATGTTACATTCTCCATTGTTTTATTTGTAAACAAATTTCCAAAAGCTGGACTGAAAACACCAATGCAAATTACAAATCTTCAGAGTCCCATATAGAGAAATATCCACACAACAAATAAAATCCAAAGAAAAAACTTCTCTTCAATTGAAGTATAATCTCTGAATCAGATTAAACCTATCCTTAAAGAGCTGCAACTAAAAAAGTTTCACAAGGAAAACCAAACTTGTCCTTGAGAAACAAACAGTCAATAGTAGGAAATTTAAAAAAATAAGTTCCTCCAATGCCTATAACAACACAGTTTATTTCATGTCTGCTTAACATCCTGTGAGTATAATAACACCCTCAAACGATAGAGTTTAGAAACATCTGGCTCCAACTACTCTTTGGTTGACAAAACACGCCCATAGACCTCTCTGTGTAAGCATTCCCTGGATAAGAACAGGAAAACAGAAACTACAAGAAACCCTTCCATCCAATAAGCATACAACATAGTTGGGTTTTTTTTAATTTCAGCTATGAAAAAAAATGTTCTCAGTGTAAACACAATCTGAAGAAATCTTCTGAACATCCATACCAAAACTGACAGCAAAATACATAAAAACACCAGTTTCCAAAGATTATTCCAAGTTCATTAACTCATCCTAAAGATACGTTTACATCCTCACATAACACGAAGAAAAATATTTGGATCAGAGAAGCACAGAGACAGAAGCCAGAGACACCAAAGCGCCTGTTTACACAAACAGGGCACGAATGAACTAACTCTCTCTACCCCTCTTCAAGTAGACTTCCATTGCTGACTATCCAAAAAGCAATTACATTCACGCATTATAAAATCAATAGAATTTAAATATAGAGAGTGTAGTACACATCAGCTATAATCTTGAAGCAGACATCCTCTGGATCAACATGAAAAGATAACAAGGTAGTTCCTTCTAGATTCGTGTACATCCACAGAGCTGGAGGATAACCTGTGCTTCTCAAACTTTCCAACAGATGCCTCCTTTAATTAAACAGAGGGAGAGAAGGAGGAGGAAAGTAGGGAAAGACTGGGGAGAGACTGAGGGACAGAGGTCGAGTTAAAGCTGGCACACACAGAGGGAGGCTTACAGTAACAGCAGCAGCAGCTCTCTCTCTCTCACATACACACACACACACACACACACACACACACACACTGTGAGTGCAGATGGAAACAAAAAACCAAAAGGGCAACAGCTGTGGCAAGTAATACTGAAATGATGTATGTATGGAGGAAAAGCAAAAAAAAAGGGTGGAGGGGGGTACCACATTACATTACTGCATAATAACTGTATGAAAACTCTGAAGGGGAGAAATGGGGAAAGGGGGTGTGAGGGGGGGTTGAATGTAACTGTATGTTTGTATGTGAGGTGGGGCAGATGAATAACAGGAGATAAAGAGAGGATGTGTGTACTGGCATGTGAATTTTTTTAAATCAAGGGCTCATAAAAGAAAAGCTGATGAGAGAATAGAAAATTCATCCGCTAAAGGCCATAAATGTTAAAACATAAACACTGGAAACGTTTCCCCAGTGTACACCATGGTTAGGTCATAAACAATTAACAAGAACTGTCAGAATCTCTGCCCTTATTACAGACAAAAGTGTTACAGACCGGGTTTAGAAAGAGACTTCCATTGTGTAAGAGGACATACTAGTACACAGAACAATAAGCCGGAAAATGACCATACCTTGTCAAAGACAGTTTAAACAATAGAAGACTGAAAGAAGAAAGAGACACAGACCACATCATAGAACACATCCATGTAAGTAGAAAAACAAGCTATGTTTTTTAATGTAGACAGGGACAAAAAACATCAAAGTCAGACCAGTGCCAAAAAAACAGCACTGCCAAAATACTAATATTGACAAATATATTATTCACAGCGTCACTTTTCGTCTGATTCTGTTCCTTTTAGTTAGCGTGACTCAGCAAAGGAGCTCCAGCATCACGGAGTTAATGAGCCCTGAAGCGACTTTGCCGGTGTCTGTTAAGAAATTTGCACTTTTGTCTACATTTGAAATGCTATAACTTCTTCCCCATCCCACACAGCAAACCATTACACTGATGCACTAAAAGCTCAATGTCTTGAGATTTATTCTGCGATAGAATGGTTAATTTCTGTTCCTTAGTTTTTGTTCTAGACAAGTGTTTGTAGAGTACCCAATTTGTCCTAGTTTAGTCACAAACATGAATAAAGGTATGTCAATTTAAAAACACCACAACAGATCTCTCCAAAATCTGTGTTAAACTGACTATGAATATCATGTCTTTTACCATGAAAAAATCTTAAATCTGCGCAAGTAGTAATTGTCAGGTTATAAGAGAAGAAAGATGCACGTCTGCATTTTTTAACTAAAGACACTCAGCGTAAACTCTTGTTTTAATATTAAACAAGAGAAAGTTTCTCTGCGTTTGTTCATAAACCCTGCTGTGTCTGTGGCAGCCTGCATACAACTAAGAAATATATATTATGCGATTTTTTAAAACCACAAAACTGTGTAAATACATGAGTAGAGATAAACTTCTTGTATGGAATAAAAATAATGACAGCTAACACATTCATTCTTAGTGTTTGTGTGGGAAATATGCGCGGACACTTAAAAACGTGTAAGGTAATTAGAACATTGTCAGGTATTGCAAATGGTCATTGAAACGAAAATAAACGCTGGAAAAGTCTGGCTGTGATTCAGTGTCACTGGAAAGCTAGAAACTATTCTTATAACCCAATTACCAGAAGTCATCCCTGTTATTCAGTCAACTTACAAAACCTAGACTTAGTGTTCTAAGAAAAGTAAGGAATTTCTGGAGTGTAACACTAACAGATACTGTTTGTGTATAGCATTGTAGATGTTTTTCTGGCTTTAAAATCAGAAAATATGCGAATATTCACGATTATATTCGACAAATAAAGTTGCATTTGGAGGAATTACTTCAAAGCGAATTGTGTGCCAGATGGATAAAGTTGCAAAATTACAGCTTTCTATTATATGCGCAGATACCATCTTTTATGAGTATCTGCACCAATGTTATGCCATTCATGTTCCAAAAGTTGGACAGTTTTTGTCGTGCTGTTTTTTTTATATTGACCTTTTTTCATCACACTTGTCCAAGAAAATTTACAATTTAGCATTGCCGACTTCAGCACGGCTAAAGAAATAACCGGACAAGTTACAATGTCCGTTCTTTTTTGAGTGTCAAGAGCAGAAATGCGTGTTTTGGATGCATTAAATGATAATTACCATAAACAAAAGGATACACCTAAAACTGTCTGTTGAAAAGTACCATAAATCAAGTCAGCCCAGACAGAGCGGCGACAGGGAACTGACCCTCGTGCCCCCGACGTGATAAGGCGCTTGGCGGGTAACCCCCCGCTGCAACTAAAAATCCACTGCCGGTGCATCATGTATTGTGTCTTTGCCAATACAGAAGAGTTGTATCTATGCATAGTCTACATCCAGTCAGTACTACCATGGTTATAATATTTCTTTAAAGCCAACTAAAATATCAGTAACACTGAACATATTTAGTAGATGGAGCAGACAAAGCACCTACAACACAAAAGAAACAACGGGGAAAAAAGTCTTAGCCAATACAGAAGAGTTGTATCTATGCACAGTCTACATCCAGTCAGTACTACCATGGTTATAATATTTCTTTAAAGCCAACTAAAATATCAGTAACACTGAACATATTTATTAGACGGAGCAGACAAAGCACCTACAATACAAAAGAAACAACGGGAAAAAAAGTCACGGAAAAGATACAGCATCAAATTTCTTAATCCCATCGAATATCTCAGCTTGACCTACTTTAATGAGTACACAGATAGAACAGCTGATACCATGCTTGACCAAGATGCTGACAAATCTAGTTCAAGTCACTGAAGGAGCATTCTTAACACTGGGATGTATTTACTGCTCTTCACTCACTTGTCTTGATTCTTCTGATACGGACAATAAACAATTGAGGCCCTGCCTCTGAAACAACCTTATAATGTTGAAAAAGGAATTTTTGGGTTTTAAAAAAAGTTTTAGTAGAGGTTTTACGGCGCCCGCAACTGCATAAGGTCATATGAGCACCAAGGGGTGGATGTGAACAGAGAAGTCCTTACAGGGAATCAGACTTACTCTGCTCATCTCTCTAGCTTCAACAGCACAAAATCTGCTTCGACTATCAAGGCACCCCGGAAATAGAGGGTCACAAGAGTGAGACAAACATACAAAAGAAGTAGAGGAAAATGACAATAGTAAGGATTAGGAAAGAAAAAGCAGCAGTTCCCTGTTGTAGATCAGGCACAGTTATGAGTGTGACATTGATGAATCAGCCCATTTACAATTCTACTGTGCATGAACAAGAAATGTCCCCCCTTTGGGAATGGTCTAAAGACACTTCAGTCAGTGGCACCGCCCTGGGGGGTAGAAAAAGGAGTTTAACTGACAACTTTAATACTTTCACGAAAAGAATCCTTTTCAATCAAAATGAAAAGAGGAAAGTGGATTATATTTCTCTTTTCGAAATCCTGAACATCAAGACCAAAAATGAACACTTGTTTGCAGCTTGAGTTTTCTGTCAACATCCCACTATAACCGCTCTTCTTAAACAGGAACTTATTCCTCTCTGTTGAGGAATACAGAGAGAAAAAAGAAATCCGAAAAAGTAAACATCTGCTTTGGGAAACTATGGTCACATTTTCCACTCAAGAAGTCCTGCCATAACTTTACACAAGGTACATGATGAAATCCTCATCCAAGCTATTGCTCATGAACTGTCCATGTCTCCTCTACATGACTTTAAAAAATCATCCATTAAATATATCTAAGACCTATTAATCAAAGACGCCACTAAAATATAATATATTCATATTCATGATACATATGTGAAGCATCATGGTGAAATCAGGCACTAGTCAAAATAATGAAATTGAAGGAACCTGCATTTTTCTGGCCGTTAGAAATTCTTTCTAATTTTCTTTTTTTGGCTCAACACCTTTGATGTCTATTTAAAAATACATTTCTGAGTGGACTTTACTGAAAAAAATTGATAAGGACAAAAAAAGGAAATTTTCAGTTTCCAAAGACTCAGCTATGGAAAAACCAAACCTTGACGGCCATTTTCTCATTCATTTTACTTCTGAAACCAGGCAACCCTCCCCTCCTTCAGTCGCAAATATTTCAACTTCTATTCAACATAGATGGATATCTTTTTCACCAAAAGCAAGGCAAAGGGACAGGCTTTAAGATGATAAAAATAACCCCCTTAGGCCCCTTACCTAAAATTGACTAGTCCCTCATTCCACGTCGTGCCACATATACACACTTCAGTCTCTTGACTTGTAAAAAAATGTTGGCCACGGAGTTTTCCTTTACAAGGGTTTGGGTGTGAATAATGTCCTATTACAACAACCTCCACCCCTCATTCCACAACAAAATGCATTAAAGTACCTCTGTCATCTATTATACAAAGCATGAAATTTCAGCTTTTCTAGTCAAGAAAACAGTTTCTCGCACCTGCCAAGCACAATGTCTTTCTTTTCACATTAGGAGATGAAAAAAGCAAAATACCTGAAAAGAAGTTTGCCTCTGTAAGTTAACCCTACAATAACATACAAGATCCGTCTCTTTCAAAGACTGACACCTAAGGTACACTCTGAACTACTCAACATCTGAAACAAACCTCTACATCTATCGGTAAGCACATATGCCCCATATTACTATATCCTCTCCAACCCCCCCCCCCCCCCCAAAAAAAAAAATTTGTTATTCAAACAAGGGGGAAAAAAAGGTCAATGATTATAATATATCATCGCCTCAGAAACTTTTTTGTCCAAAGTGCACTCTTTACTTAAGTACACTTTAGACAAAATAGTTCTCAGGCGACAATATATATGGTGTGAAGATCATAAGCTGCTTTTAAATGTGAAAAAACCCAAAAGAACTTGTTGACTTCAGAATAAAGAAACTGCCCCTGCAGCCACTTGAAATTAAATGTGAAAACATGGAGCAAGTGTCAGGCTTTAAGCATTTGGGAGTTACAATAGACAACAAACTCAGCTGGCGTGTCAACACTTCTCTCCTGCATAAAAAAGTGAACAAAAGACTATTTTTTCTCAGGAAGCTAAAGTATTTTAAAGTTGATAAAACATTGATGTCCATGTTCTACCATTCAACTATAGAAAGTATGATAAATTTTGTATAACAGCATGGGACGGAAACACAAGACAACAAGAAAAAAAAAAATTAAATTGACTAATACAGAAAGCATGTAAAATTTCAACATCTACATTCCCCTACTTGGATGAATTGTACATAACAGCTTGCACTAAAAAAATTAATTCTATCTTTTTCTACAACAAATATCCCTTGTTCCCTCAAATAAAAACATCAGTCAAAAGTAAAAGACCTAGGCTTTTGATCTGTAACAAAGAAAGATATAGAAAATCATTTTTACAATCATCTATCAAAATGCTTCCACCTTAACCATCTTATCTTGTATAAGTATACTTACGACCTTAGAGCATGCATCAAAATAATATTGAGTGTGTACCTAGCTTACGATTATTATTGTTTATATTGCTGCTCATTTATATTATGCATGTGATTGTAAACCTACGTATGTGTGCATGTGTGTGTGTGCGCGCGCGCATGTGTGTGTGTGTGTGTGTGTGTGTGTGTGTGTGTGTGTGTGTGTGTGTGTACACATGACGAAACACCAAACCAATGTGCCAGGATCCGAACAATAAAGATGTATCTTATCTTATCTTATCTTATAAACAAGACAACTTCATAATGCTCATATCAAACCATTTCTAAAACAAATTTTTTTTCTTTGGTCTCCCTTCCCTTCCTCCGCCTCCCACCCCATCCTTCCAACTACACCCCCCACATGGTTCCATATATATTTCTTTTTTCAATTCAAGCACTTGCTTTGACAGTTTTTGCCCATCTCGAGCAACTTTCCCTTTTCCACTCATACAATATAATTCTCATTTTTGTCTCTTTCACTTTTTAAAGCATTTGAGTTATGCTCTTTTGACTTCAAATGACTTACTTTGTACACCACCCCCACCCCCCCAAGCAGTGCTACTGACTGAAGTGTAGACAATTCCCATGGGGGGACAATAGCATGTTCTTATGCACAGTAGAATTGTAAATGGGTTGATTTATCAATGTCAAGCTTATACTGTGCCGGAACAACATAAGAGGAACTGCTGCTTTTTTTCCCCTCATCCTTACTATCATCATTTTTCCTCTACTTTTTTTGTATGTTTGTCACTTTCTTGTGAACTGCTATTTCCGGGGTGTCTTGATAGTCTAAGCAGACCATGTGCTGTTGAGGCTAGAAAGGTGAGCAGAGTAAGCCCCATTCCCTGTTTGGACTTCTCTGTTGACATCCACCCCTTGGCACTCAAATGACCTTATGCAGTTGCGAGTGCTGTCAAACCTTACTAAAACTAAAAAACTAACTTACTTTGAACAGAAGCTGGACCAACGCTGCGACAAGAAGCTGAAAAAGCCCCTCGTCCGGTAGCGCCGCCGCCGCTCATTGACCAGACGGTCACTCTCGTCCATCTCAAAGCTGTCGCCGCACATCAGGGGCACTGTGTCCAGGCAGGCGCCGTGGTCATCCTCATCGTCAGAACTCACTGCCCTATACGTGCATAAGAGGAATTCGAAAACTCAACACAGGAATAGCATATCAACGCATAAACTATTCACAACAGAAAAGACACTAGCACTGAACTCTTTTTGATCATAACAGAAATATTTCGTAAGTAGGAGAAATCATAAACCTCTTTTGAATTCCTATCGAACAAGACGTAGGAGGTAACAGCAACTAAAAGCTAAAACGAAAACTATTTTGGCTTGTAGCAACAATTTTCCAGCCACATCTGTACAGAAAGGAACGTTATTTTAAAGAATTTCAACACCGACCACTGCAGATTTAGTAGCCCGTAAACAACATGAAAAATTGCCACAAAAAAAGAAAAAAGAAAAGAAAGCACATTATGTTAACGTTGAGTTATAGATTTCTTCTTCTGTCGAACAAAAAACAGATGTCACCAGCGGATTAAGGGTAAACTTTTAAGAGCATAAATCAATAACGTTTCCCAAGGCACATACTTTGCTTTTTTTCCCTTCACATCACAATCATTTTCAAAGAACCCAGCTGAGCCTTATAACTTTCCGTGACCTGGTAAATTTCTTATTCTAAATGGGAATAATTCCAACTTGTGACAAAAACTCATAATTATTTCTGACTAACATTAAACTTCAATATAAATATTGCAATAAGCCTTCAAAAGGCATGAAATAACATTGCATAAACTAAAGAAAAGGTTAAATGAATAAGGCAGGGCAAAATACCCCACCATCTCGGATCCTTTGTGTCTAGTTTATGCAGTTGAAAGTTGGTAAATCCCAATTTATGTTACAATTATACAATTACAATGAGCAAAGCAATACAATGGATTTTTGGAAAGGGAGAATTTTTGGTGAGGTAAGGACAAGGAACACGTTATAACATTAAGCATTTACTGGTGAAGGTGTGAAGGTAGCAGGTAGAAGCAGTCTGGTACATGATATCTTCACTTAACAAAGTGAAAACTGAAAATGGACAGCATCATCACAATGCAAGCTGGTGCTTTTTCAATACAGCTGAAGTTTGACAGACATGATTCTTACATCACATTATAAATCACCAACTATTTAGTGTCTGGCCACAAAAAGATGGGAGCAGCAATCGAATACTGAATGGTTAAGTAATGCATCTTTACATTTACATGAAGTTTAATATAACTAAGACATAATAATAATACAAACTTCAAGCACAAATTATATTTATCAATAAGAAACACAAACTGAGTCATTTGTAAGAAAGAACAGCTACCTGTAACAACACACACTCTTTTCCAAGCCACAAAAATTACTCCGTCACAAAAAAATGAACTCCAACATTCAACACTCAGCCAAACATGAACAGGAACCCCAACAGGCAAATAAATCCTCTAGTGCAGTGAACTGAAACAGTCCTTGCCAATGAAGTTAACTTTTGTGGTGGCAAACCTCCCACCCAGCACAAAAACAAAACCCAGCAACATAGCTCCAAGCAGAAACGACACAGTATTTAGCAGTAGACCATGCAGGCAAATTGTTCAAGGCAACAGGTAATTACCTATATAAATAATAATGAGAGTGAGATAATTACACATGTTCCCTGGCACTGGGAGAATTTTGCTTGCAACCAGGGAAATAAACCAACAAAAATAAAAGAACATGCTTTCCCTCTGTTGTGATGTAAAATGTGTTAAGCTGGATTTTTAAAAATTATGCTTTTAAAATCAAGACTGAGCCAATAGAAACTTCACATGTTAATTTTAGAATCATTTTATCTTACTTGTTTTATATTCAGACTTACAACTACAATTTATATATATACATCAAAAGAATTTGACTTTGATTTGTTGAAAAAGTTTCTCATCCCCACCAAAGGAGGTTTTTATATCAGACCTTTACAGTTATTATTATTTGACACACATTTATAAAGAGCAGATTGTTAAAAGTTTGTGTGACACATCTAGTATATTACCCAAACACAAATATGCGCTTGTCACTTTTCCCTTTCAACTCTCACTGCAGTCTTTTAAGCCAGCTCTGCTTCGAGAGACAGTGAGCTGGTAATGTTTGAAGCAAGATAAGCGAAAGATTCTATAATGTCAAGGCGATGCTTGTCAACAGAGACGGAAAGGAGAGAATCTTGGTTCAGTTTCATTATCTGATCTCAGTCTTCCTGAGAGTGATGGTCAAGTCCAAACTCGCCACAGATGTGTAATGTGTAGTACACAAGCTGCTGTAGCTGAGTTTTCGGGGCTCTTCGTCCTCCATTCATATTACAAAAAACATGTTGTATGACAGACTCGCCGAGGATGCACAACCAGTGGGGTGACTAAACTATATCTTCAAAGTAAAGTGAAAGAGAGACTTGAAGGTGGCCTACATCAACCCAAAGAGCAGGAGGCCATGGCTGACGACAAAATGACATGTTGAGCAATTTCCGATGGCACATGAAAAGCAGAGACACAGAGACTTGACCACTTGGGTGATAAGAGAACCAGATAGACAGTATCAGCACCCACCCCGGCCAACTTTGTCTGTGACCATTGTGGCGGATAATGCTACTCCAGGCTCTGGCTACACAGGCATGCCAGGAAGGTCACTTCAAGAAAGAGGCACTGGTGCTTCACACCACTCACACATGTGCAGGGTAATCATAATGCGTAAATTAAGTACCAAATTAATTTAAAAGATGCTAAATATACTCTTCCATTTTGATATTACCAAAACTGATGAGAACATCAGACAGACAGATATACACCGCAGGAGTGTGTTTGATGGTGAGCATATGTGCATCCAGGGATTTTGGGGCATTATTCATAAAGAGACGATCTTATGGTAGAAAACTTTCTTGTTGCTTATGAGCACTTGTTTTGGTAATACGGTTTGTTTTCAACCTTCAGTGTCAGTATAGCCTGCAATGAAATAAAGAATAAGGCCTCTAGCCTTGACTTTTATTCACATTTTCACTTGGCATTGGGCAAGCACTTATGGCATGTCATATTGCATTGATTCTTCATGGCTTTTCGCTTTTCTTGACACAAATACTATGTTTATTCAACCCAGTCAAACACGTACATAAACCTGAAGAGAAAGTACGGGGTTCAAACTCAATGGGGAGGATGGGAATCTCCATGAACAAACATTTAGAGTGAAGAACCAGAAAACTGAAACCAGTCCTTTCCATCATAATCTTGAGTAAACTGGACATAAAAAATGTATAACAACACACAGGATTTTTCACTACCCTTTGCCTCGGATTTTCATTTATCCCAGGCTGAAAACTTTTTAAATTGCACAGAGCTTACCAAAAAAAAGTCAAATAACAGACTTTACCGGCTTTCCCATTTTATCTGCACACAAAACTTTGTAAATTGCATCGTTTACAGGAAAGTACTTTAATGCAGGCAGCTCAAGATTGTTATGTTTCTGAAAATACTGAATACAGGTTAAAGCTAGCAAAGCAAAGATCAGATATGCATTAAATATTTTTAAATTAGGTAAACAAAAGACTTTTAAATGATACAACTTTGCAGCCTGAGTAAAAAGGATGGTTTGAGTGATAAGCAATTTCCCCCCGACGAATGCATGAGGAAAAAGCTGATGCATTGAAGCAGCAACCAGATATCCTGAAAAGGCAAGGCAGACATCATCATGCAGAGGAAAGGATTTTTAAAAATTTTTGGACACTTTTAAATTACGAGCCACAATGACCTGAATGCTTTTAAGTAATTTGAACAAATGGAACACACAAAAATAAAATACAAACGACCCAAATAACAATATTGACACAACACTCTAATAAACATCAATAATCTTCATTACACAGATCTCTCTGATTAAAAAACGTTATTAATGTTACGCGTGGTAGAGAAAATTCAAAGGACTTTTCTTTGATATTCTTTCAAGTCATTCTTTGGGTTAAAAGTGGGAAAACACACCAGGAACGGAAACAATAGAGCTACAAAAGAAGCAATGACATCCGTGAATGAATGTGTAATAGATAGCTCTGAGAGGCAAAATGGGATGAGCAGTGTGGGGAGCAGGAAAGGGAAGGGAAAGGAGAGATTTACAAAGGTGACACCCTCCACCTTACCCCAGATCTACCAGACGAAGATCCATAGCTCAATATTTCTCCTAGACACTCTGTAAGACAAATGAGGACAATAAATCCAAAGCCTAACAAAAGCATTTGAGCTAAAAGAAGACCCTTTAGCCTTCACAAATTACTGACTTAAATATTTCACATTAGACATGAATGAAAATCATGGCAGTGTTTGCAACAATTTGCTGTCTCTAACATTGCAAAAAAAATTCTTCTTTCAATCAAGTGAACTTCTAGTGTAGCAGCATAATTTGGACCATTAACTTTAAAGTACAGGAAATATTTCAAGGGCAAAAACGCTAAGGACCTCCTCAATAAATATAACAGAACTAAACAGACAAGGATCTTGCTTCCAGGTAGCAAGCTTGGTAGAGTTGCATGCTAAAACTGAAAGGTCACTCCATAAGACACAAGGTTTTTTAAAAAATTCTAAGAATTTCATAAAGCCCTACAATTCAATATTTTTAGTCACTGAAGTGTGTTGTATGTTAAGCTTTTTAAAACAGGAGCCATACAGTTTCACTTTCGTGCTACGATTGCCTCATTGCGCTTTTTGAAGACAAAAACATTTTTGGCATACAAGGCCAACTTGATACTTGACACAGAGGCCTTTTAATCATTACACTAGATAGGAAGCAAAGAGAAATAAAAACATAAAGAACATAAACAAAGAGAGGGGACAAGTTCAAGTACAAAACATTTCATAGGAAACACACAGCACATAAAAAAACAGCAGTCAAGCTGGTCAAATCACAGGCACGTATAAACTGAACTAAGGCCTCAGTTTTCTGGGGAAGATCATCTTTTTAAATCTGAAGTAATGTCACAAAACCTTTGTCAAGAGACATACTTTGAGAGAAAGAGAGAGCTATAGCCTATAGCTACAGTTACATAACAAGCGGTTGTGCCAGAACTGGCCCTCCAAGATATTGAAACGAAATTGCAAAGAAAAAGTTTCAGTAGATTTAAATTCAACATAGGAAGTCTCATAAAAAAACTAATGACTAAAGACTAAGTATTGCGTACTTGACTGTTACTTAAGAATTCCCTTAGAAAAATAATAGTCAAATTAATTTTTTTTCTCACATTTTTATGTAAAGAGGGAACATTTTCGAAAGCTTGCCCTGAGTATATTCCAGGGTGAGTCAAAAAGTAATGCAAGTTCGTTTATAACTTAAAGAAAAAAGAACACACTTGCAACTATGATACCTCAAATTGAAAGGGAGCATCTGAGGATAAGATTTTTATTTCTTTTACCAAGTCCATCTATGCCAGCTGCGTAAAACTGAGCAGGTTGGTCATAGGGGTACAGCAGTCTTGATTTCTCTATTGTTCAATAGTCTTTATAGTGTTGACCTCTATTTGGTTCTTTTCTAGGACCGAAAAGGTGGAAGTCTAAAGGAGCTAAATCAGGAGAATAAGTTGGGTGGGGCAGTGTTTTCCACATAAACGGGATGATTATCATTATCTTCTTTGTTCTGGTACTCGAATGCCGGTGGGCATTGTCATGGTGAAAAAAACACTCTTTCCATGTTCAAATTTGGTCGGACTCGTCGAATTTCCTCTTTCCGTCATTTCAATGTTTCAATGTAGGGTTCAAAATTGACAGTTGCTCCTCGTGGTAAAAAAAAAATCAGTGAGAAGCACGCTTTGAACGTCCCAAAACACAATTACATGATTTTTCTGGCTGACTCCTCGGGACGATGCTCGGCTGATAAGCGTATGGACAAGTCTTCCTCTTTTTCTGGTTCATTGCACATACGCCCTGACCCACCTATATATAGAGTAAAAATCTAGAGCTGGTCCTAGTAAACATTTTGAAGTCAGTTTTGGATGTTATCGAAAGATTCTCCTTCTAAAACAAGAAATTCAATCACTGCTCTCTACCCGTGACAGACCTCCAAGAGGGTAGCCATTTTGATGTGATGTCATTCGGCCCAAAATTAAAGAAACATAAATTTTAACAATTTGAGTTCAAAAGTATATAAGCAAGTACTTGTGAGCTGAATTTAATTAAATTTGAGGTAAAATTGTGCAAAATAATGAACAACTTGCAGTACTTTTTGACTCCCCCTCGTATTATATGAAATGTTGATTTGTAAAATCCCAGAGGAAGTTTAAGCTAAAAACAACAGATTCACAGCGAACGAGCATAACTTAAAACAGTGAAAATTGCTGCTCATGTCAGAGTAATATTGTAGTATTATAAAGCTCATGTCAAAACTGTCAGTAGCCTTCTCTTCAGTCATCAGTCAGTTTTCATTCTGCGACTCTTCTGACCTCTTCTCAAGACATATTTCAAGCAGC
>NW_004797398.1:621887-658369 GCF_000002075.1 Aplysia californica
CCCCCCCGAGACCTGTTATTTACCAAAGAAAGTAACTTTAAAAATGGGAAGCTAAAAAAAGTGTTTGCTGACAGGCCATACTACTCACTACAGCGAACCGTGACCTTGAAAAATTGATTTCAAACATGTATTTTTTTACATTTTACAAACTTTTCAACCTAAATTGCAAATGGGAAGTTGAAATGAAAAGCAGAAAAAATAAAAACGTAACAAAATCTTGGTGAAAATCTACCTAAACTCAACTGGTAACTTTGCAGTCCATGATCTCTATCATGACTGTGCTGACAAAAGCAAAATCACAAGGAACAAAGAAAAGTAAGTTTGACCATTGAACAGGTTCCATTGTAAATCCACTATTTTGCCAATGTGTCTTCTCACTGTTATAATAAAGATTCAATGTTATAAAACTAATCAGTGTATCACAGAGCCTTTGAACTCATGGTTGAACATTTTCCAAGATACACCAATCTGTGATGAGGCAGGGGAAACAACTCAATCAACTCAATGATATTGAGAGTACAGCTGGCATTACCTTTGGAAGTCTTGCGCTCGATGTAAGAGACAGAACCAATAGAAATTTTTGTTTCAGTGAGCCCTACGCATGTATTATGATAGACATTTAGAAAAACACCATTCAAATAATGGAGTTCATAGCAAAACCTTTGAATTTGTCACTGTCAAACAATTACAACTGTCAGCTGCAAAGTTATAATATACTCTCTATAAAATACACAATAGTCTGACCACTAAACATTAAGAGTAAATTTACACGACAAAGGCAGCATTCAGCATGCATATCTTATAACACAATCACATCATGTAGACAGGCAAAAGCGTGTGTTCCAATTTAAGAAAGCTGACATTACATTGAACTTGAGAAGCGCTAAAATGAAAGTCTCCAAAACGCTGCATATTCAGAGAATCTGACACATTTTCAGAACCTCATAGTGTCCAAGAGTGGAGGAACTGTCAACTTTTTCTGTGGAAATGAGAGAGTGAGAATTCTCTACCAGTTTAATAAAAATGTCCAAAACTTCAAAATCCCAACAAGAATACAAGTTTTTTACCACAGTACAAGCAGAAACTACAATTCAAGTTAACATTATCCGTGCAAAAGACATTATAAAATCATTTAAATGTAGTAATTGCACACTTGGGGAATTCTAAGGGACAATTTTGTTAAGTAAAGTGCTGTGAGCTGAATGAAGTTGTTGATTGTTCTGACAGTCAACTCATTAGCATTGTCTGCCCTAAGGAATTTGACACAAGGTTCATTGAGTGTGGCACAACATTATCATCAGGTTGAGAAACATCAGATCAACCATTGGCACTGTGGATCAGATGGAAAAGACAAGCCCTGACCCAGAAACCACTCAAGGAAGCATAAAATAAGATGTAGACCACAAAATTCAGAGAGTATGAATAGACAGAGAAGGACAGCAAACTTCAGAGAAGGACAGCAAACTTATGTAGGTAAAGTACTGTACGGTTAAGAATCACAAGAACGATCCGGGAACTGCTAATCGTGGGAGCCATTCATCCTACCAACCAACAATAGAAAGTGAACTGGTAAGACGAGATGACAGTGTGAGTCCATGGGACATTTTTCATATGTGCTAAACAATCAATCTCTACAGAGTTTACCTGGACAGTCATAAACACCATAAAACGACTCACCCCCCCCCCTTTTTTTTTACTGATCTCATGAGCTCTATTGTAAAGTAAATGGGATACAGTTTCATTCTCATTCTACTGGCAGCTTACTTTATGTTTCCAAATGAACACAGAACTCAAGGCTGGATGTCACTGACCTATCATATTTAATAATACAACATTGATATTCTCACCTGTCAGTCTCTGGGATAAATATAACCCAATTCTGATGTACAAAGTCTGGCTCATATATAGATATAATAGTAACAATAGGCCTATATACACAAGTAGGTGAGTCGCTGATATTGAACTGTTAGTAACTTAAAACAGTACCTCATAATAGGTGTGTTAAATAAAAATGTACATTTTATAACAAGTCAAAGAGCAAAGAGATATATACCGGTACAGTAAAATCTCAGTAAAACATAAACATCCTCAGCTTATAGCAAGGATTAGCCTCATCTTTCGCTTCTAAAACGTTCACTTTTCAAGGGATTTTAGAGATCAAACGTTTAATGTACTTTGTACATTGTCAGAACAAAGAAATATGGCAAAAAACAAGTCTTACTATGTAGACTTATAATATAAATTATAATCTATTCAGTTGTTCATCCAGCTGCACGGATGAGAGGGCAAGTTTTTCTTACAGGTTTCCCACTAGCGGACACTTACGTCCCCCCCCCACACACACTTTCAAATCCTCTGCTTCTACTCCAGTCTGGCCCCACAGAAAATTGCATTTATATTATAAATTAGAAAAATTGCAAAGTAAACTGCCTAAAAATTGAAAAAAAATTGCAACCTTCCCATCCCAGGTGCATTAAAACGGGCTTAAAATTTTCAGTTTAAAAAAACTGACAATTTGAGTAGCAATAAAAGCAAAACAGCCTTTTAAACAAATCTTGATGCACAGCACAAATTTTATTAACAACATTTACTAGTAATAACACTCAAGTACTTTAACAATAAGTCATCGACCAAATATAACATAATACCACGTGACACAAAAAAACAGAATTCTCGGTTTTCGTAATAACTTTTAAATGAATGCATAAAATTTGACCAAATTTAGTATACCGGGTACTTGGCTCATGCAAAGATCTAGAAGTGTAAGAAGTATCACGAGGTTTAGTCCCCAAAAAAATGTTGACGGAAGATTTACGAAACATTAAAAATACAAAATATAATGCTCCAATCAATTCAGATCCTGTTTCATTTTTCTCTTGAAATCGTCACTACACCTGTAATCTGTACCAAGATCTATTTCAGATATTTTCTGTTTTAAAACCCATGGTATAGTTTTAACACTAAGTTAAATCGTTATAAGTACAGAAACAAATATTTTTTGCCATTATAAACAAAAATAATAAATAATGTAGATCACTTTTATGGCACCTACTCCCGTGTGAACACAGCTTAGGGGCTTTACATAAAAGCATCATGTACGAACAATATTCATGCACGCACGCTCGTGCGCTCACACACACACACATCTTACATGCACACCACACACCGACTTGCTTCACGCGCATTCTTATAATACATAAGATCTAGATCAAAGTCTCAGTTTGTGGCACTTGCTTTTTTTTTGTCGAGTCGTGTTCGTATTCCGGCCTGAATTTCCGGTATAACTTTTAGAGTACAGCCCAGTAGGCAAGAGCTGGGCCGATATCACGATTTACTCCGTACTGGCACCATTTCGTATCTAAAATTCTGTTAAAATGAAAACGTTGACGCATTTTGGTATAAAATTGCAAGAAATTGCGAAAATTGCGGGTTTATTGTGGAACTCCAAGAAAAATGCCACCGCAAGACTGCGATTTCCTGGTGGGCCAGTCCAGTGCCTGCCCACTGGTTGGCTCAACAACAAGAAACCCAGGACGCCTTGGTTAACTGGTGTAAAGAAGTTGAGACTCTGATTAATCAGCATCAACATTACTTTCATGACCTTCATCCCACCTCCCCCGTACATTCATGAATTATTCATGTGTGTATGTCTATGTCACTTGGATTTGAGATAAAGAAAAACATCGAACAAAAACAACAAAAAACAAAAAAGACCCCTTGAAAAAATCCTAAAACTAAAAGGTGAAATTGTTAAAATGAACACTTTCCAACCGTCAAATCTGTGGGTGCTGTTTTTTCCCAGTAACAATGAGGGCGGTTAATTAATAATAAAGTTTAATAAATTGATACAGTCAAACCTGCCCTGACGGCCACCTCTATTTATAGACGGCCACCTGTACAAACGGCCACTGTCCATTTCCCCCCTTGTGTTTTTTCTATATAATTTAACTGTAAAATGGTCACCTGTCCAACGCGGCCGCAGCCACCATATTTTAACACACAACCCCTATCACACTAAGCAATAACACCTGTCTTAGACGGCCACCTTAGTGACTGCATTACGTTTTGTCATAAATTGTGCACTGGCCCCTGGCGTTGTGGGCGAGCTGTCATAATTCAATCACCTGTCGTTGTTAGTAGGTAGGCCCTCCAACTGATCATGTTGGGTAGGCCCCTCCCATTGTTGACCAATAGTGGCAATAGGTACCAATTTTCAGCTGCTGGTGAGGTAAGCATGTGATCCCTCATAACCCAAAAGCCCCGCCCAGAACTCATATACACAAATCGTAAGTGAGATGAGTGGTCACTGTTTACCCAGTCTGTAACAAAGAAACAATGGACACCAACATGACGTGAGCGAGTCACTCGTTCTCCGAGTGGTGGTGATCCATGTGTTTGTTTTAACATGGTACTCGGTCTTCCTCGTCTGATACATTTCATTTTATTGTCACTCTTGCGCAAAATCAGCAACGAAATAAAAATACAACAAACAAACAAAATACAAACCAACAAAAAAAAAACAACAAGAAACAATGCGGCTACTTTCGATTGGGATTTCAAATGGGAATGGTTTGTCTTCTTCATCATGATCAGTCTTGCCCTAGATGGCCACCTGCCTTATTTATACGGCCACTTTTCTCCTTGACAATAATGGGTGGCTGTCTTAAACAGGTTCGACTGTAATTTAGTAACACCATCTATCACCGTCACCTTTCTTCTTTTTTTTTTTGGTTTGTGTAATAATAATACACATCGGAGTGCTTATTGGCCCACAGGGGCATAAACTCTCTCCCCTGTGTTTGGCGCGGCGCCCCCCCCCCCCCCCCAAATCCACAAATGATAATTTTAAATGAAAAGACAACAGCAAAATCCCCCTTAAATACTAGATTATTATATTATAATTATACACTTCTCTAAGGCTTAAGTTAATATTATATTTTACACCTGAAAGTAAGTCAATTTCTACTATAATATTAAGGAAGTATAGATCTAGATCTAGAATGACTCCAAGGAGTTTACAGCATTTATTATTTCTTATTTAATCTTAATAATCAAAAACTATTAAAGCTAGAGAAAGAACGAACAGTCCTGTCATCTTCAAAAATAGCTCAACAAATTAGTACATCAATCACATATTTTAAATTGAGAATGTATAGTTTTCCAATCTAATAATAATAATAAAAAGATGAACAATAGCTACGAAGTTATAGAACAAGTTGGGACAACACCATGTATGAAATACATTGAAAAACAACGCATTAAATGACTCATGTGGGCCAATAAGCCCCAGCTTATTTGCCCATGTGGGCCAATAAGAGCAGCCAATACACATATATATACCACGGTCCACAACTTTATACATTCAAAATTTTGGGTCCGAAGGGAGTAGGTAAGGTTAAAACTGTAGTATGGGCCACCTATGGAAGCATTTTCCACTTTACATGAAGTAATCTTATTTAAGAAACTAATAAATGAAGTTTAATTCAGTTTGAACTCACTTGAGCCTGAGCTATTTTTCCTCCAACAACCATTGCAGTTACTTAGCAGCCTGACAGTTTTATGGTATGAATTGAATCGTTTTAACCCCAAAAACAAAGACAAAAAAGACAGTGAAAGCTATCATAATATTTTTAATGCAACAAAAGAAATAAAGATGCTTCTCACAGAAAAAGAAAACTGCATGATCTGACTTTTCCTAAAAGTTTTAATCTAATTTCATCAATATTGTAAAAAGGCAATATCCTGGGGTTAGCCTCTACGCAATTATTGTGTGTGTCCAATTTGTATACTTTTAAATAAAAATCATCCTCGCAATGTGGGGGTGACTGACTTAGTTACAGCTACGGCTCAAAAAGTGTCTCGCATAATTTCATAAAACTATTTAACGAAATGAAACAAGTGAGTCAATAATTGTTGACTTGCCACTTTTCGTAGCTTGTGACCGAAAAACATGACATATAGGCGATTATCAACAGAAAAAGCGCATCCCATAAATACACAGGATTCGGCCACCGGGCCCAGGCGTCCCGTAAATACCCGGAAATAGGCTCAAACGTGGGTATTAAAAGTAGAGGAAATTAGCCTATCTATACGTTAATTTATCAAGTAATAAAGTAGGCAGGGTAGAAGTAGAGGCTAGAAAGGCAGTGTCAAAGTCAAAAGTACCAAACATTAAAAGGCCACCTCTATTCTCACCCGGAGTGAGAATAGTGCAGGCGAGTCTTGTGGCTATTCTCACCCGGTGCGCATTCACCAAATTTTGCGTTCACCCTAAACCACAGAATTCTACACTGTGATAACAGAAAAATTGTAGAATTCTGTGCCGTGAACAAATGTTCCATTACAACTGTAGCCTACTAAAAGCGTACAATTTTGTCTGTGGGCAGTGGAGAGAGAGAGAGAAAGAGAGAGGAGTAGCGCGAGAATTTCCGGGCAAAACAAAATGGCGACCCGCGTAGTTCGGCTCGATTCGAAAAGTTAAATAGCCGTAGCATCTTTGTAGACAACCAAATTAATTTACTTTTGTGTTTTAACATCATTTTTTAACTTTGTTTTGGTCAATTTGATCGTCCACACCGATAGACAGTATTCAGAAAGAGACAGAGAGAGAGAGAAGAGGGGAGGAGTTGGTGATTTTGTAGTTTCGTTCGTTAAAGTCAAGAGTAGGGGGGTTTCAGGGGGGCTTGCCACCCTGACCTTTATCTAATAAAAATATGGAGGTGGGGGGGGGGGGGTCAGGGGGGCATGTCCCCCTGAATTTTACCCTAACTTGATGTTTTGCAATTAGGTTGCATCCCTGCTCTTTGTGTAGCCTAATTCAAATAGTATTTGGTCTTCAAGACTTCTGGATTTCTTGTCTGGATGTAAACAAATGGATCGTGGACTTTAACGAACGGAACTACAAGATCACCGAGGAGTTGATCTTGCGAGAACTTCCTCCGGCGGGTGAGAATAGCCACTTTCCATTAAAAAAAAGACTATTCAAATCCAACGTACTCCTCTAACACAAACACTGATAACAAAAGTTCTATATTCAGACCCAGACCAGCAAAAAAGGCCAGAGCCTCAGGGTAATCATTATGATTAGCCTGCACACAAAACTGTAAACAGCACAACAAATTTATTTAACTAACCGAACTCAAACAAACAAGGAAGGGAGGAGAGCGGTTCGGTGACGGTAACGCCTTAGTTTAGCCTTAAATACTCTATCTCCGTTGTATCTTTGGAGAATCCAGCACATTTATTAACTGAACAGGACTTTACCTAGGTCGTTTTGAAACTGTCAATGAAGTCGTGTAATTCACTCTGTTAGTCATAGGCATGTGTGTGCATTATTTTGATGGTGTCAGTGGTATGAATCACATGAACATTTCACAATAAACCTCTAGGCCTAGGATCTATCAAAACTACACACAACACAATACACATATCGAGAGACGGAATCGGAAGGTACTGTTGAAATCGGCTATTGTTTATTAGTAAAATATTTCTTTTCTTTTTTTTGTTTTGAACTTTCTAAGGGTTAAAAGCTTTAATCAAAGCATGTCTTTGGTTAGTTTATCAAAAGTCAAATCTCATTTCAGAAGATATTTTCTTCAACTTTGCAAACAATTGATATGTTTAAAGTTACGTTCGATACTTTTAAATGTCCGAAGGTATCGTTGTCCCAAACCTTAAATGCCAGGACTTATTACGTTGCCCTTTTAAACACTTTCAACACAATAATGCTCATAATTTTATTCATATTATGCTTATTCCGTTTCTTTCAGGAATATCTGTCGGAGATGTTATTCCTACACTATTTGAGGACATAGATCTATATATATATATTCACGAAAACAACATGTTTTCTTGAAAATATAAACAAGATCTATTCGTAAATTAAGGCGCAGTACCGGTTGTCTAGGGCTGTGTGGAATACACAATTTCAGCCACCTTTCTTTTCCAATTTGGCATGCATAAATCGTTCGACGCCTCTTTCAAAAGATTAACGAGATTACAACTGCACAGGGAAAATCAAAATATTCTAGACTCTTTTTTCTCTACAAATCACATGGAAAAAAAGTTGTTAAAAATTCAATGTATACTTATATAGTTCTATAACAAAATCAGAGGAAAATCCATTCTTGTTACAGATGTAATATCTTTTATTCCGTACTTTCATTGTATCTATTTTGAAATATTTTCTCCGGAAGTGGTGTCATGGAAGCAAACAGACGCCACTTATTGGGCAAAAAGAGAACCAGGAGCCTGCCTTGGAGGCGCCTTGATAATTGATATTAGAAAATTATATTCCAATTGTTTTATGCCTTTTGTCTTGCAACATGTCTGTCATTGCACCAATGCCTATAAATAAGGTGTGTAAAGCGATTTCTGAAATTACATTTAGCGCAGTTCAGGAGATTTAGAATCTAGATCTAGATCTAGATTGTAGATCTATCTAGATCTAGACTAGATTTCTAGATCACTGTCAAGTTAATTTAATTAATGACTTAACACTTACTTTACACTTTTTACACTTTTACACACAATCAGTGAGTCACTCCCCAAGTATAAGTGCAGTGACTTTTGATTTAAATTTACGTGTGTTGTCTAGATCTAGCTTAGGCCTACTCACTATTAAATTACGCTTTCTAAACCTTTTATTGATTCACAATATTATTTCATTTTCTGCTATTTTTATATATACATAGGCCTATATGTTTTTTGCTTTTAGGTGGGTTTTATACAGGAAGTCTAATTTCATGTGTTAACAATTAAGAGCGTTTGCATGGGTCAGAATCTTTCTAAACATTTTAATGATAATCCAAATAAAGATCACAGACATGTACTTTATAATAATGTTCCTACCTGAACAAACTCTTTCAAATGTTCTCTGTCTCTTTTGAATTTTTGTCAACAGAAAGAATCTGAGTGCTCGTGTGCTCCTTGTAAAAGGTTCTTTAAGGCAGCTCTTAAAGAAGGCAGTGAATGCATCAGACAAACATCTTCTGCTCGGGCTGATGGCACTGCAGTACTCGGCAATCAAAGTGGACTTGTTCGAAAAGGGGACCGGGTTGTTGTTCATGGAAAACATGCTGGTACTGTTTTTGCTAATAGTTTTTTTTTTTACATCTGAGACAATTATTTTATGACGAACCACCAACAATGATTTGAAGGAAATTATTATTGGGATTGTTTTCTGCCTTCTTTTCAACATTGTAAACTTTTTATGATAAGGTGTTATTTTGAAATGGATGGTATTTACTTAGCAATACATATCATATAGTTGTTATTTATCTTATATAAATGACTATTATTTTATAGATACATGATTATAGTATATAATATTGAGCTCTTGGGGATGAGAGTCTAGTTTAGGATAATTTGAAGTCATTTTTGTGGCTAGTTATATCTGAAGGAGTGATAATACTTTTACTGATTAGTAATTCAGCAATTGAGCAATTTAACTTAAACTAAAATCTTTCCAAAAAGGCTTTTCACAGCGATGAAAGGAAAACTTTCTTCCATTTCACATTCTCCAGGTGCAATGCATTCCACATTGTGGCTTCTCTTCAAGGTATACTTACACTGTTAACTCTTCATGATTTATCCCTAGGTGTTGTGAAGTATGTGGGTCTTGCAGACGATCACATCATTGCACCAGAAATGCATGTGGGTGTTCACCTCTATGACAATGGTGAGGACTCAGTGTGCTGTTCTATTTCTATCATCTGTAATTCTTCTTAAATAGGTACTACGAATCATTGTATGTTCAACCTAAAGGAGCCAAAACAGAAAAGCATACATGAACACTAATTTGCCTCTTATCAAAATGGCTACTTTTTAAAAATTAAAGTTGATGCTCATTGAAGGATCAATTGTATTTGGCTTTCCAACGCAAAAAGTTTTTTGGAGATGCCCTGCGCGTTTGTGGAAGGGGAAGGGCTTGCTTTATTATGGTATATAGCACAACAGAAAACCATGGGTATGTATGTATGTATGTAGTATAGGGTTTTACGGCGCTATGGGTTACTTAATGATGATTAACAATACTTGAAAAATAATTGTTGCTCCTTTTTTTTCCTTTTTTTTTTGTGTGTGTGGGGGGGGGGGGGGGGGGGAGGTTTTTTATTAAGGCAGATAATATGGTATGTCAAAATGTTCTTTCTCTGGCACACCAAACGCCTCATTATTATGATTTATGTAGTAAAGATCCTGTTTCGTTACTATAGCAGTGATTTTCAAAGTGGCGACAGTTTTTGGGGCGCTGTGGCGAAATTGGGCGATTAGCGGATGCTAGTGGGCGTTAACACTTTGCCGCCTCATCTTGCCAATCGGCTATGTTCACCTCCCAGTTTTTTTAGATTTCCCCCAAAATGTGATGGCAAAGTGTTAAGGGGGCGGTGTGAAAATTTCATGAAATACAAAAAAGCAAGAACAAAAAGGGTGAAGGGGAAGAAGCCACGGTAAAACAAAACAAAAACAAAAATTGAGAACAGTTTTAAAGAAATGGTTTAGCTTAGGCATAGTTTACAATACTACATACTACTAAGAACTTTTTTTCCCAGCACACAAAGCCCATAATGATGAGATAATCCCGCCTGGTATATTTCCATACCTTTAGTTTCTTCTTACAAATATCTGGCCAATAAAAGTTTTTCAAGGAGATACAGATCCCTCTGACCAGTATAGTTACATGTGCAACAGATGGGGCACCGTCGATGACAGGTCAGTACAGTGGATTTATGAGCTTCTTGAAGAAATCATTCACTGGAGTACTTACTGTTCACTGTGTCATTCACAGACAGCATTTGATGGCCAAAAAACAAAAGACCCCTGAGTGATGATCTGCATGACACACTGGCCAATGTCATCAAGTGTGTCAACAAGATCAAAGCCCATGCTTTGAATTCGAGATTATTCCAACAACTGTGCAGTGGAAATGACGAAGACTTTTAATTCTTACTTTTGCACACTGAAGTCTGGTGGCTCTCACAAGGACACTGTTTAACACGATTGTTCTGCCTGTTTGACTCTGTGCTGGAGTTTTTTCAAGAAACAGACTGTGATCTCTTTAATAAACTGAAAGGACACGTGAACAACGTTGCGTCCCTCTCAGATCTTTTCGCAAAGTTCAACCAGGTCAACTTGCAGCTGCAGGGGGATGACATCAACCTGATCCAAGCAAAATCCATGCTTTTGCCATTCTTGTCGAAATTGGAAATGTTCTGCCTAAACATTGGTAGAGAAGAGAATTTGCTCAGTTTCCTAGCATGGTGGAGACACTGAAAGAAAGACGCGTGTCTGATAAGGAACTAGAAATATATACCAGCCACTTCAGAGATTTGCATGCTGATTATTATGAAGGCATGGTTTACTGATATTATTTTTAAACTGAAAATTCCAGACTGGGTACTGGACCCATTCAACACTGAAACAGATGGTAACTTGCCCAGTAGCATAGCAATTGAAGAAGAGCTTCTGACAATGAAAAGTGACTTTGAAATCGAACCGTTGTTCAAGAAGTCATAGCAGTCATTCTGGTTAAAAAACTGTTGTGCAAGACAAAACTATCGCTCCCTGTAGGAAAAGATCTAGCTGTTGTCAATCGCTTTTCCCACCTCCTATCTGGTAGAAAGGGGATTCAGTGCAGTAACAAGGTTGCTGACGAAGCAGAGGAACAAACTAAGGATCACAGAGCATGGCAATTTGCGTCTGCCACTGACCAATCTGAAACATGATTTTGATAAGTTGGTTTCATCTCACCAGGTCCATCCTTCCCTTTAGGGCAGCATCAATGACTTATTTGTATATATGCTTACTCCGTAGTTTACCCTTACTTGATTCCTCAATGTGCATTTTCTTTTTGTTTGTTTGTTTCTTTCTTTTTTTTAAAAAGTAAACTACTCATTTGTTTAATGGAGTTTGTTATCTGCATGTGCTGCCGTTGCTGATGAAGCGATGATGATTACAATGATGATTACGATGATGGTGATGATTACTGACAAAGATCCATGCATACTTTTTCTTTCTTGTATTTTCTCACATTTGAACAACTTAATATATGTGAGGCAGCGTGGTGGAATCAGGCTCTCGTCAATTTTTTGTCATATTGAGTTATAGGTATCATCTTAAAGCTTGTTCATTTGTCTTGCTTTCAATGAAAAATTACCCATCCATCTTCAATAGAAGTGGAGATATTTTGGATTGAAGGAGGTGGGGGAGGTCACCTGATTTAAGAGGTAAAATTAGCGAGGAAATGGTCGCCAAAGCTTTGTAAATTCCAAAGCTGAAGAGTCCATGGAAACTGTAAATTTATATTTTTGTGCCTTTAATCAACGTTTTCGGTGAAATCCTCAAATATATGTGTTTGTAAATTGACATAAAAGGTATTGAGCCAAAAAAACAAAATTTGATAAAAATTGCTAAGCAGGGAGAAAACAGGTTTCATTATTTTGACGAGAGCCTGATTCCACCACGCTACCTCACATATTTTTATGTTCTGCAATGGAGATATTTGATACACAAATCACAGGCTACTTTATTGCAGCACGTTGATGGGAGAAAACGTTCCATAAAGATAATGTCAATCTGTTTTCAAACCAATGATCACTGACTTATTTGTGTTTTGCTTTTGTATATATGTGATAATACATGTAGGCTATTACTTTTATTGATGCTAATGGCACTAGTCGTTTAATACGGACGACAACTACACGCATAAAATGACAGCATATTGTTCTCTATGCCCTTGCATACTATTCATGAAAAAAAAAATTATTATCTCTCGTACACGCATAATTCAAGATTCTATAAAGATGGTGATTTGTGACCCAAGTAATGTTTCTATTCAGAACCAAGTCATTAGTAACTAGGTAATGTACACATATACATGTCGTTATGTCAGATTGATGGTTAGGGCAGAGTAGAGGGCGCTGGAACTTGGCTGGGTGAAAAAGGGGGCAGTGGGCCAAGAAAGTTTGAAAACTTTTGTGTTGTCATTTACTTAAAAAATGATCCGTTTTTTCTCCTTCTTTATCTTTGTAAATAAAGTACTGCTATTGCGCAATCAGACCGTCACGCGAGTCGGTTATAACGGAATATTGTTGCTGCTGTGCACAGCGCAAAGACCAATTAAACATTATTATAAAACCTTGCCAGTTGAGAAAGTTGTCGGTGATCCAGCGAAACAAAGAATGGGAGAGCCCACGCGAACCAACATTGAAGGTCGGAGCAACTGAGTAGGGAGAGTGTGGTATGCGCAGACACAAGCAGAACGCATCGCGTGATAGGCCAGCCCAGTCTAGTTTATGCATAGATCTACCGTGCCTCTCACTTCTCTGGTGCGGGATGGAGAGGTCACAATGCTGTGATAGTGATAGATGGATGGAATGAATGTGTGACGTGCACGAACAGATGCAACACACCACAGTGTGTGGTGGGGTGGGAGACAACACAGCGGGCGAGTTAGCCTAGAGCCAGAGCCCCTTCTTTCTGATCGCCAACGCCGATTTGTCCACATTACTAGTGCTAGAAAAAGAAACCTGATTCGATTTTTGATAAAGTAAGACCTTGAGATCATGTTGAACAAATCATCATCAGGGGAAATACAAAAAGGAATAAACAGAACGCCAAACTCATAAATTAGGCCTACTTTACTATTTCCCTTACATTTATTACTGGATCTCTTGTAACGAGAATCCTGCTACAACGGACATTTCGCACCGGTCCCCTCCCTCTCGTTATAACAGGATTCCACTGTAATATATTGACTGGTAGCGCAGTGTGACGCAAGTGCTGTGAAATAAGTTTATGCATGCATGCCAAGCAGTACATAGGCTTGTAAAACACAAGTATTTGAACAGGCAAGCTTTTAGTACACAATATTTGCCTCTAAGGTAAAGGGTCTGGATCTGGAAACATATCTAAATGGTGTGTTTCGGAAACTTCCTACTCTTTCATTCACAGTGGAGTCCACTTAAACTTGAATCTGCATGACCACTGGAATTTGTTCAGTTTTGCTGAGTTTTCCATTTAAAGAGGTTGCTTAACACTTTATCTCCAAGGGAGGTAAACCCACTACGCGCTGGCCCTTTTTTGGTGCTAAATCTAAAAATGACAAAAACGTCATTAAATGGGTCATTAAATTGAAACTAGCCTACCTATTTTGATAGTTCCTCATCTAATGAATGAACTTCCGGTATAAGAGACCTGTTTTTGGCAATGGCCGAAAAGTAATTTGATGTCAAAGTCGTTGTAGAGGAATGTGCCCGAGCTGTCAGCGGCTCACCGGCAAAGTGGTTCCGACCACGAGCCGCTGGGAATGGCTTGCTAGAGATAAAGAGTTAAATAAAAGAAATCATAATTGGGAAATTTCTTTTCTTTCGGTTCTCCACTGTTTTCGGATTAACTATGTTCAATGTAAGTAGACTCTACTAGTAAGTTTCATTTTAAAGCATCATACAATTTTACGTTGTTCTGTTTTGCAGTAATCATTATTTCTCTTATCATTTCTTTTATTCCAGTTTATTCCACCCACAATGGTGTCTACAAAGGAAAGAGGTTCTTCTTCTGTCCTCGTGGTCATGGTGCAATGGTCAAGTACTCTGAGATTAGTCAGTTGAACCCAATTCCACAAACTCGACCTGTATTGGGCAACCCCATGTTTCCAAGCTATGAAGCTGTTAAGAAAAGAAGGAAAGATAGACAGCAGAAGTAAGTCCTGACTTTTGAAATGTGGAAATGACCCATTTTCTTTATGATCATGAATGGTTGAGCCAAAGTAATGAATGAGGCATGTTTTCTAGGTCTATGCATGCAGACCTTTTATGCAGATGAGAGTAAAGCTAAGCTAAAATTTTGACCTCAAATCTAGGTTGAACTTTTATTTAGACATACAAACGCACGGTCACTCCCTCTAAACGCACGCTCCGATCTGCGAAACACGCCGACAAGTTAAGCTTGGCAAGGGGAAATTTTCATTACAACCTGCACAGCCTGCATAAGACAAGCCTAGAATTTACTAGAAAACCGGATATTTGGTGAGAGTGCCGCTCACACCGCACAAAGAGAGTGATGGACAGCGTTTACACACCCTACTTTCCACTGACGCTTAGGTGTCGGTCTAGGGCTGGTGGGTTAAATGTTGGGGGGGGGATTTGGGGGGCTAAAATGTTTTTTGATTGGTCACTGGAAATGTATCTTTGAGAGAAGGTTTCTGACTGGTCTTTGAGTGACTGCGTGTAATGTTTAGTTATAACTAGGCCTGATGCATGACACGCGCGAATGCCGTAAAACACTAGACAGGCCTTTATAGGATTTTAAAGATTAGCAAAGTAAGCCTAATCAGCTGTACTCGAAGAACTTATAACGTGCTTGTTCAACGAATCACAAGAGAAAATGTTTCTCGGGGATGATTCTGAATGATTGAATTTACGGTCGGGGGTGGTCACTTGGAAAGCCACGTGGCTGGTCCGTCATCTCTATGACTATGACAAACAGTTTCCTCTTAGGCTATCTGTTCCCGACGTTTACAGTGCATATTCATTACATTGAGTTTGTCTTTCTCCCCCCCCTCCCCCGCCCCCCCATTCAACGCCTTTGTATTCTTAACCCCTGTCGGGGAATCCTTCACAAAACAGTCACGTGTCGTCACATTATCAGCCAAAATTACCCCCTCCATCCAAGGGAGGTCACTAGAGTGATAAGGAATTGAGATGACTGCGTCCCTTTCTCCCCTTGCTAAGGTTCATGTAAACGCTCGCTCCGTATAAACACACGCTAAGGAGCCCTCCCGAGCACTGTGCGTTTAGGCGGAGACTACTGTACCTCATTTGATTTCTTTTCCTTCCACGACATTCTCAGCAGTCTCCTAAGAAACAACATTTCTGTTGCTTCTATTTTATTTTCACTGTCTTTAGTGATTGTCCAGCATTCACAGCCATTATGTGTGTGTATTTCTATAATGTGAAAAATTGAGTAAATTTAAGCAAATTTTGGGTGAGGATATTCCTTTCCTAACAATGCTTTCCTTAATTACAAATTTGATAGAATTCATGAGGCTGAGGAGAAACTGAGGAAAGAATATGAGGCAAAGAGAAGAGCACAGATTGAAAGATATTCCAAAAGTGTGCCATCGCCAAGGATATCACCTCGATCCACTAAGGCCAGTCAGCTGAGGATGGGTCAAGGTGAAGAGAAACCTCGACAGCCTTTGCAGGATGAATACGACATTGCATACAGGGTAACTGTAATTGCTGTTTGTTTTTTGTACTTTAATCTGTCAATGAATTGTTGAGTGTTTTGTTAACAGAGAGGTCAACCAAATTCTCTAACCAAATGAATTTGCATGGTTCCTTTGGAACATCAATCTGATTTGCATTCCGAACAATGAAAATGGTGTCCCAACTGCCCTGATCTAGACAGGGGACAATCAGCATTCTAATATCGTGCTTTGTAGGTAGAGAATTCAGTTAAGTTCTGCATACACATTTTCCTAATTGAAGAGAGATGGTTTGATAATTCAATTTCTCTTCATCTATGTTGATGGTGTCAAGAATTGGTACTGAGATACTTCTGAATACCTGTACAAAAATTCCACAGCTAATGCTATATCTGTTTTTCTTAACTTGTTATGGACTCAGTATACCTGAGCTATCTTTGTCAATTGACTGGGGGATAGTCTTGAGATCAGATGGGAATTACAAACTAGTTTCCATGCTGTAATGTGGGAATGTTGTGCCAGTACAGATTTATAATGAGCTTTTCTAAAAGTCTATTTTCTGTTGCTCTAACACTTCTTTTAATCAAGCAATGTCTCTTATTTGTAATGTTTTGCAAAAAAAAAAGAAAAAGAATGGTCATGAAGTTTACCTTTCTTTTGTCTCTTTTCTCTTTTCATATGAATATCAGTCAATGACCGTAACGTAAAATAGCAAGAGATGAGCTCTGTTTGATCCTACCCGTACTTTAAATTAGAGCGTTTCAGTATACTTCATGGTCTACAAGTGATTGTGAATATTCTAATGTCATACCAGCAGCCCAGAACCACCATGTCATCCCTTTCTCTCCATTAAGTTCACAATGGGTTTCTTTCAGGACTACCTGAACAGGCAGCGAAGAAACCAAGAACGCTTAGCTTTCTCCGAGTCTCCTGAACAAATTCAACTCCGACAGATGAAAAAGGTGTTTGGAGGGGATGAGAAGGCACAGCGTATGGCAGAAACCCTTCGGAAACTTCACCAAGCTTATGAGGAAGGCAAAATCGTTGCCATGGCAGAGAGGGATACTTATTAAAGAGCTCATTGTTGAATGTCACAATATTCCATCTGTGTTTCCATGGTACCTATCAGCATTAAGCTTGTCGCCACATAGATGTCTTTCACACTAATCTGTGATGCATGGTTAAAGTGTAGATTGTGTTATCTATATTAGATTATGATCTGCTTATTGAAACCAGTGCTCCCTGTGATATTTAGTCACTCAGATCTCAGATATCCTCTATCATTTCGTATGTGCAGACAGGCTCTGTATGTGTCGTTAGTTAACACTTATGTTCTATATAAATTAAGACAAACGCTCCCTATAACTTAGCATTTCAAAGAAGTTCTGACGTAACGTGTCAGATGCTCCTTGTAACAACAGTGAAACTTTGTGAGGTGCATGAGCTGTAGAAGATTAAGTTTGTGTGTGTGTGTGTGTGTATGTGTTTTTGAGTGTGTGATGTATGTGTGTGGATGTGTGTACAACTATATGTGTAACTATAATGAATAACAAGTGTCTTCAACTGTCCAGGATTCTGACTGTGCAATCGCCTTACTTTTCCTTGACATAATTGCCCTGAAAGTCATTGTTCAAACAGTGCTGACCTCAAAATAATTTGCATGTCAAAACTTTTTCGAATCCTCAGTAAAGTAAGGAGTTGGTTACGTATATTTGTTTGCAATACTGACACTATGTTGTACAGGCACATCAGAAATAGGTATGTCTGTGATAAGTCTGTATGTAAATTTCTTCCAGAGGAGTCCGTTATTGTGAACAGATAGATTATGCTCTTCATGCATACAAGGATGGTCTCTGGCTCTGGTTTATCCCAGTCTCATGTTGGAACAGAATGATGTTAGAAAGTTGGCTTTAGAGCACACCGTTAGCTCAGTTGGTATCACGCTTGATTACAGAGTGTATCGACACTTGTATGATACAAGTGCCCTAAAATTCTTACTAAAACTTTAAAAAACAGAGTGGATGGCCTTGGTTTAAATCCCAAGTGGGTGTTCTGAACTTGGGCTTACCCGTTTGGCTTTGTCTTATCAGAGATGGAAGTTAAATTCCTGGGTCAACCCCTCTTAACCAACTTGAAGTTTTGAAAGTGGTTTTAAATCTCTGTACAATAACCAATGAGTTAAAAACTTGACGGCTGCTCTGAGAGCTTCTAACAATTTTTGGTAATTTCAGAATTTCTCTTTTGTTGCGGAGTATTCTAGTTTTAGTACAGCAAAAGTCACAAGAGAGCACTGGGAATGAATGCAAGAAAGAAGGCGGAGAGACAGGGATGACGGATGTTTGTTAGAAAAGATGGAGCAAACCACACCAGAGTAACCACCAACTATCCGCTGAGGAGTATTCTTAGATGTGCCAAAGGCTAGAAGTGAACGGCCTGTGAGGAATTTTAAGATTCAATTGCACATACTTAAGTTACAAGCGGAAGAGGCATTAATGGTTTACGTACAGTGAAGTGAACCAATGCCCCTCAGCAGCAAGCTACAGGGTACTGTTCTTGTTTATAATGTTTGTATAGCTGCATCTTCTGTATTTTGTTGGAATATTATACAAATACTAATTGACTGGATGCTTTTATTTTTGGAGTTAAACTTGAAATGGTTTTTGTTAGTTACATAATTTCAGTTTTTGTAGGTTACTGTTATAGGTATTCTAATCACTAAACATTTGTATATTTGTTGAGTGTTTCAGAGTCCTTCAATTGAAAAAAAAATTGATGTTTCTAAGTTTACTTATTATCGGAAAGCAAGAAAAACATTTTGCTTCCAAAGTAATATTAAATCTTGACATGTATTTGTTACCTTGCTGCTTTATCTTTTTGAATACACAGACCATCAAATTCGAACATTCTACGACATCACCTTTGAATTTGTCAGGTCCAGTGAGTGAAGAGATTTGATAATACTCACACATCATTAAACTGTATGAAAGTCATTTGTTTGTTATATCTATCATGTTAAAGCAAATAAATAACGAAACAATTGAAACAAAATTGCGCATTTTTTCTTGATTTTATTCGCTCATCTCAACACAGTGTTAGCCACAAATTGATAAGAACATACGTTTGAGAACCTCTTCTTTAAAAAAAGAAAAATTCCACACAACTGACGATAGATTCTTTAGTCCATGGTATAACTGATCCTATGTTCTTCATCTGTTTCCCTACCGAAGAGGAGTACCTCTTTTCCTTTCATCAAGCCACATACTGAAGTTTAATTTAATTTTTGGTAAAGAGGAGTAATTTCTTATTTGATAATGGCCATTTATAAAAGGGGAAGAGCAAGATAAATCTCCAGAAACACCAGAGGAGGGGAGTAAAGAAGCAAGTCCTACCAGTGGCAAACTCAAACCACCAATTTTTTAAGAGGTGCTGTTATAATCTCTACAGTTTTGAATAGCAATTTACTTTTTGTTTCCCAGTGCTGAGAGGGACCAGCTGTATGGTTTTTGTCACATCAAAACATCTTTCATTTATTTATTTATTAATGTAGGTACTTTTACGCCACCATCGACACACTTTAGATCAAATAGGAGGTGGGTTTCGAACCTGCCTTTCAGGGCCAACCTAGACCGAAAGGGATATAACGCCCCAGAAGAAAGACTGAGATGCTCAATAAAAATTCTCCCTCTATGGGGATCAAACTCAGGTCTTCTCTAAGCCACAACAAAGCATCAAACCACTAAACCAGTTTGAAATGTCTGGGGCTACATAGAAAATTACGCAGACATTGTCATTGATATCTTGTGTGTAAATGATGAGTAGCATGAGCAGCTCATGGTGCGTCAGAGACATTTTATGATTTCACCAGAGAAAGATAAAGGCCGTTCATGAAGTAACACTGAAAAGAAACAGAATGAGCAGGTTTCATCAGAGTGCCCACCAACAATTCACATTCTAATCTATCACACTGATTATCATGAAATAATAAATCTACAGAGTTTGATGTTGTGACAAGGTGTGTTTACAAACTCGGGTAACATGTAGAAGGTGTGTTTTCACTAGTTAGATAATTTTAAAATTTTCATTTCTTGGACACTTTCCCTCTGTTGCTTCGGTCTGTCTCATTTTTTTCCAAGCACGACAACCGTTATTGTGTCGATGTGCTTTTCTGTGTTCAAACATAAAAAAATATTTTTCTTAAGTACCTTGTCATTACAAGACACCTTGTTGCTGTGATCTGATGATACTCTATTTATTTTATCTTCTGAGTTAATTTTTTTAGAAATGGGAGAGGAAGGGGTTTACAAATTTACTTACCAGGAGAGAAAAGAAATGTATTTTCTTGCTACATTGAAAAATTAATTTTTTAAAAACAAAATAAAAAAGGCAAAAACCATTTTTTTTCTTTTCTACATCATTTTATATTGTTACATACAGTGACATGGCAAGTTATCACATTCAAAAGAAAGTGAAAACATTTTTTCTTGTTGAGCAGACTCGCAAAAAAATCCAAATAATAATAGTGACCATAACACATATTATAACCCTTGCCCTACTGGTTGACCAATGACAGGCTGTTGACACTTAGGATACATTTAATGGAACTATTGCATGACTAGCTGGTTTTACACTTTTGGAAAAAAAAACCAAATGAAACAAGAGCAAAATATGTTTTGCAAAACATTTACATGGCGAAAAAAAAACCAATTTCAAAATTGGAACAGAGAATTTCAAATTCACACGTAAATTCTTTTCATCTGACTCTGACAGATTCCCATCTCATGTTTCTTGATCTGCCCGGTGCCAAATGAGACTTTTCTGAGCATGTATTTATGAATCAAAGCATAAAATAACCAACCATCAGAATTCTAACAATGAGCTACATAACAGACACTACATATGCTTAGTGTTGCAAGCAATCCACTTAAGTCCATCTGGGAACTTTTTATGTTAGAGAAGAAAAAGCCAGTTTTTGTTGTGTTGTTCCTATCAGAAATCATGAAAAGCAATAAAATTGTAAGCCTTAACAATAGCATTAACCTGCATATTGGTGATGTTGAAGCTGAAAGGTGCATCTTTGATAGAGCTTTGAGAGGGTGTAAAAATTGAAAAATCTCAAAAGAGGACAATTGCTTGCAACAGCATTGATACAGTCTATGCCGGCTATAAGCACGCCGGCTTAAAGCACGTTTCGGACTCAAGCACGCTAAACGGCTCTTACCGAATTTTTGCTATATAAATTACACGCCTTTAAGCACGGTAACTTCGGCTTCAGGCACGCTTCATTACAAGACAGTTAATACTTTTATGATGACCCATCGAAGTTCGAACACAGTCTACACTGCAGCAGTGGAGTGTGTTAGGAGAAACACAGAGAATGCAAGTGATGGAGTTCTCATGGAGACACACACTCACACGGGCGGAGAGGAAGGCAGAGAGATGCCCACAGCCGCGCGCGTGGACATAAGATCTAGCCTAGGGCAAAATTACACACAGACTAAAAAATACAAAGAGAGTCAGGAAGACGAGAAAGGGCGGCTGGCTGCGATTTCACCTTTGACCCTCGCTATCCATTAATCCTGATTGTGTATCACGCGCGAGGTGGGATGAAGGCGGTGGTATGAATGTGGCACTGCGGGCAGTGGTACGCACAGGCAGCGTGTAGGCCAAGTGTGCTGTATCGTGACTGGCCGTCTAAATTAAGTTTTCATTTCCCATTCGACCACAAAACAAAAACAAACAAGCAAACAAAAACTACCATGGCGGGTAAAAATAACAGTGCACACTTTTGCGGGACCGCTATAGGCCTACTTACAAACAAAGGGAAATAGCACGAGAAATTTTCTACCTGAAAATCTCTGGATTATGTCTACTTCGCACTCAAGCATGCTTCGGATTTAAGCACGCTTATGTTTTCTTCCGATGTCCGTAATTAAAGCCGACATGGACTGTATAAGGCTTGTAGCCTGCGCAGAACAAGGCAAACCTTAACCAAAATTAAAGCTCCTGACTCATGTAGACACAAAAGTACATGTATTTTGATTGTCTACAAGACATAGAGTCTTTGAATAATTCTAGAAAACAATTAATTATATAGAACAAGTACTTTGAGGCTATTGAGAGGTATACAAGTTTGTAACAGTGTGTTCTATGAACATGAAATAAGGGTGCCTTATTTGGAATCAAAGATTAGACATAAGTGTCCCCAAAAGTAGATGTGAAGCGTGCTGACAAAATGAGTTACTTCTCGAAATCAACAAACGGAGATTTTGGCCAAAAATCGACATTAGGGTCAAATTTGTAGATTTTCTATTGATGCCATATCCTTTAACTACGACCTGTCTTTTATTATTTCATACCTGTAGATCTACTATAAATTGTAAAAACTTCACCTATAAGCATGATGTATCTATCTATTTCCTTAAGGCTTGAATTCAAGAAGTAACTCATTTTGTCAGCACATTTCACAAATATCAAACATCAATTTTACGAATTCATACAGAAGAATATTGCAAGTGGAGTAACTTGTTATTAATATTTTGATAATGTCTGTAAAAAAATGTACTGTCCAAATGCTTTTCTTTTCAAAAAAAGTCTTTAAGGCGGTAATCCTTTTTATTCTCCCCAATCTAAATACTATTACAGAAAAATCGCAAAGGGGAAGTGGAAAGTGGCTGTTTGTATAGGTGACTGTCTTGGATAGGTGGTCGTTAGAGCAAGTTTGACAGTATCTTTTTAGAGGTTGCCTCCTTGCAGCTCGACTCAAAAAGAAAACTTTCGTTCTCTAGTACATTCAAGTTCAGGAAAGCACTCACTCTCTATGTGATGACACATGAGCCACATCCACAATTGCTTGACCCTGTTTTTTTAAAGTTAGCCCAGCCTACAAAAACTTCTCTGTGCAAATAAAGAAGAAGTGTGAACAACAAAATAAAGACTACATGCTCCGCCTTATCCTTTTTCACTTACTTTCCAAAGACAAAAAGAAGTGGAGTCCACTTAGATTAAACACGGTCAATCCAAAAAAAGCACTAAACCAAAAGAACATTATTATTAAATCCACAATTTTTTTTCCCTTCTAACTGAGCAACCTATCTAAACTTAAAACTTAGCTTCTAAGAATAAAATCTTTTTGTCCCGTTGATTTCAGTATTCGTCTACTCCACTGTAGTTTACTTTTTAGATCAAATTACATTATAAATATGGAATTTTATCGAAAAGAGCTATAGCAACTGATTACGGTTAGTATCATTTCAAAACATTCTTTTGGTACTGACTTTCAATTTCAAGCAAGTCATGAAAGACCATTGGTGTATGATGCACTTTAGAAAAGAGCTGTTCAAGTGTGTGAGCAGATATCAGGGACGAGTGTTTGACACGCTGCTCTTGTGGTTTGTGGAAACACATTTCATCCGCATGACTGAGTGTGCGGCATCATCATCAAATGTGAGGCAGCGAGGTGAAATCAGGCCCTCGTCAAAATAATGAAATTGAAGAAATTGGCATTTTTCAGGTGGTTAGGCAATCTTTACAGGAAATTTTTTTTGGGCTGAATACCTTTTTCATGTCCATTGAAGAACCCATTTATGCATGGGTTTTACTGAAAAACGTTGATTAAAGGCACAACAAGTGTAAATTGTCAGTTTCCACGGACTCTTAGGCTATGTAAATAACCAGATTTTGGTGGCCACTTTCTCGGTAATTTTACCTCTGAAACCAAGCAGCCCCCATCTCCATCAATTGCAAACATCTCGGCTTGTATTTAAGATAAACGGGTATTTTTTTTCATCGAAAGCAAGGCAAATGTACAAGCTTTAAGATGATACTAATAACTCCATATGCCCAAAAATTGACAATCGCCTGTTTCCTCTCTTTCACCCTGATATTGGGTATAGGCCGTTAAGACGAGCTCTTCACCTGTTCTAAGGTGATCTTCTCCACCTCCATCCAGCTGTGTCCCATATGCCCAGTATCTGCCTCTAGATCTAGCTCCCAGGTGGATCATAGAGTGTATGTGGATGTGTGTTTGTGTATGTGTAGATGTGTGTTTTGGAGTGTGAGTATTTGTGTGTGCGTGTATGTCTGTGTATGTGAAAGAATGTATGTGGATGTATGCATTCATAAAGGAAAAGTATACTGCAGGTAGGCCTATATGTGTGTGAGTATGTGAAAGTTTGAATAGTCTTTCAAAGCAACAGTTGTTATTCCACTATACTCCAGGCATGTAGTCCACATAAACTGACAAAAGAGATTTAAACTTGAGCAGACACTTCAGCAGAATGCATTCACAACATTAGTTCTTTTAAGGCAAAAATAATATGTATCACTGAATGTTCCTGAATAATAACAAGGCACACATATACATGTACATATATGTATATACATATATATATATATATATATATATATATATATATATATATATATATATATATATATATATATATCAAACTTATAAAGCTATCAAATAACTAGAAAAACAATAGTATAAAAAGAAGACATTACCAACACTACAAAGAATTTGCCATTTTTATTTTAAAAAGTAATGCATATCCCCAGTACTTATCCAAAAGTCATTGTGGAAGACATAAGTCATGGCAACAGAGCTCAGGGCAAAAAAGCCAGCAACCTCTTTGTGCTCTCACTCTATAATTTCAACTCTCAATACTCAATCTCAAGTTGATATTGAAAATCAAAGAGAATTTTTAAAATATGCTTACACTTTATCAGGCAAAGAAATAACTGACCCTCTAGATACAATGTACCTCCTTCCCAGCATGCTGCATCAAATATATTCAAATAAAAAATCGTCTTGACATAGTCCGCGAATAAAAGCATTTTCTCCATTCAATTAAATTCAAGAGCAATAATTTCCTGAGGCTACATATGTTAGGACCGAGGCTACTGATGTTATGAACCTCAAACTGAAGAAGACAATGTGACAGATTTTTCTGCCTAGACCACTGAGGGCTGACCAGAGTGATATAGCTCACTTGTGGGCCATTTGGTTATTTTGGAGGACAGTGAGGATCACTCAGGTAGTGATGTTACTATATAATGCCCTACTTAGAAATACATGTAGGTGGTGAGTCAAATGAAAATTTAGCCTATAAAAGTTATCAAAAGGTGAGCGCTGACTATAAAAAGGTTAACAAGCACTGGTCTAGACAGTTATAAAGATAACTGAATCGAATTTTCAAAAGACTGAAACAATTTTTTTTAAAGTGATACCTTCTTCTACAACAAAATTTACTTAACTAACAACACTATTCACATAGTTTATATATCTACCCAACTAACAACAGATTTCACACAACGTATTATTATATATACTTGCGATAAAAAAAAGGTACTACTTTCTGATTGGACTTTCACTATGTATTCTAAAAAGTAGGTTGCGTTATAAAAGTAATATTTTGATACTTTAAATAGTGTTCACAGCACCCACGTTTTAAAAATAGCAAATCAGCACTTGATCATTGTCACCCAAAATTCAACATCAGAGAAGTCGAGCCATCAACACACTCCATGCAAAAATGAACACTTCTGCTGTTGCCAGGACATTCAATGTCAATAGAAAAAACAGATATTGAATCCTGTTAATAGAAGAAAAGCTCGGAGAATGTCGTTTTTCCGATTCCTCAGATGCTGAGTAAATCTTATATCACCAATGCGCTAACGAAATGGCAGGTGTCATATAAAACTTGACATGCAAGTTTCTTTTGAGACAGCCAGCGCATTTTTTGCACTAGTTTTATCAAAAGATAGATAGAGTACCATCAAACAAAATAAAAGGCTAGTTACATCGTGGCACAACTCTTGAGTTAGGCCATTTTGCTAGTGGAGTGATGATCTCTTTCTTAAGCAACAATGATCAAATGTTATTTGCAACTTTTGGTAAACACAGACCAAAACTTTAACTTTTAAAAACAAAGAAAAGAGCAAATCCACAACAAGGTTGGGGAAAAAAGCTAATTTTTCTCATTTTTGCAATTGGTGCTGGGAACACGAATTGAAGCATAAAAATTTTATTTTTTAAACATGACATACTTGTTTAAGTACTTAGCATAACTCATGTGAAAGGAAAAACATAAAGACTCAAAACACTAGATTTTATACACAATCAGAAAGTGGTACCTTCATTTTGATAACCAGTATATATTCCCAACTTGCTACGGTATTTACACAGAACATATATATATATAATACATATGTTTCGTGCAATTTACCAATCTGAGCAATCTTAAGCTATCTTAAGTTTGCGCTGAGCGTTTTAACGATGGTATAATTGCGCAGCAATCTGAAGATTTCGTTAATATTTTTTTATTTTTTAAAATAATTTTTCTAAAAAATACACTTCCATCTTTATTCTTTTACTCACATCAAGGAACATTCACACACATTTTCAAAAGTGTAAAAATATGAAAATTAAAATTAATATATAAAACCGAAGAGCTCACAAGAAAGACACAATGCCAGGTATCAAACTCAAAGTACATTTAATTTATTCCTTGATTGAGTAAAAGAATACATAAAGATGGAAGTGAATCTTGCTTTTCCATTATTTCAAAAATATGAAATAAATTAAATGTACTTTGTGAACTTTCAGTTTGATACCTGGCATTGTATCATTCTTGTGAACTCTTCAGTTTTATAAGTTAAATTTAATTTTAATTTTCCTATTTCTACACTTTTAAAAATGTATGTGAATGTTCCTTGAAGTGAGTAAAAGAATAAAGATGAAAATATAAAATGTTAAAACAATCTTCAGATTGTCGCGCAATTATACCATCGTTAAAACGCGCAGCGCAATCTTAAGATGGCAGAGCAATTATAGGATCGTTAAAACGCGCAGGATTGCGCAGATCGGTACATTGCTCGAAACATAAGTGTCACGACGTGGTGGAATCAGGCGCTGGTAAATTGTTTGGCATGTGGATTTATTTATATTATCTGAAAGCTTATTCATTTGTCTTGCTTTCAGTGAAAAAAATACCCATCTAGTTTGAATAGAAGTCAAGATATTCGCGATTGAAGAAGGTGAGGTAGCCTGGTTCCGGTGGTTAAATTGAGAAAATGGCCACCAAAGTTTGGTAACTTCAATGGCTTAAGAGTCCTTGAAAACTGAAAATTACATATTTTGTACCTTTGAATAAGGTTTTTCAGTAAAATTTATAAGGAAATGTGTTTTCAAATTAACATAAAAGGTGTTTAGCCAAAAAAACAAAATTTCAATAAAAATTGCCAAACTGGAGGAAAAATGTCTTTTCTTCGATTTCATTATTTGACAAGCGCCTGATTTCACCATGGTGCCTCACATATATATGCCCCAATAGCAACAATATACATACTGTTTATATCTATACATTATCTATACATCAAACAAGTTTGAAACATACTGAGAGACTGAGAAAAAAAAAATCCTGTGACACATTTAAAGCATGTTTCCAATAAAAGTGTATGCGAATTATGGCTTTAAAAATAATTTTGGCATTGATACTATAGTCTAACCCAGCATCAGCTAATGTGGGGGTCTGAACTCATTACTATGAACACCATAATAGTAGTATCGAGTTTGTTGTTACTCTAGGCCTATTTAATTTAATTCTCTTAGGTAAGATTATAAAATTGACAGAACTCTGAATGGACCAAACCCTCATATATTCAGGGTAGTTCACACAAGTTACTTTGGCACTATAAGTTACTGTGGGTCTCCTGTTCTAGAACCTAGATATATGTTTTCCTAGCACTGGATAAAGCCATAAAACCAAACTAGTACTACTTATACAAAGTACAGGTCTTTTTAAGGTAAAGGCCTAACATATTTCTATGCTTTGACTTGTTTACAGCTTACCACAAGTAATATCATTACTTAGTAACTGGAATGTTATCCTCAATGTGATTCCTTTGCTGATTTACATATGAATATACAATGGAAATTGTCTAAGATGGCCACAAAATAATTGTCGGGGAGAAAAAAAGTAGTTGTCTTAGACAAGTAGATGTTTTGACCGTGTCATGATAACATAGAAAAATGCTAAGGGGGAAATAGGCGGGAAATGGTTATTTGTACTGGTGACAGTTTTGGACAGGTGGCCATTAGAATAGGTGTGACTCCCCCCTCAACCCTCACCATTAAATATAGAACAGTCAGTCATTGATACATGTAGCCTATATGTATTAAAAATACACAATCAAGTAGTTTTGCTCAAATAATTACATGACCTTGTGCAGGTCAACCCTACTGCACATTTGGACACTGCGCTACACTGAACGATGAAACAAAACATTGAGCAATATTGTAATAAAACATGATAAGAAACACCAATCTGGTACATTTTATTGCTGAAGTGAATATGATCTATATATATTGGATATATACATTCATAACAAAATAAAACATTTCGGAAGTCATGTACACATCTGGTAAAACCAGCAATATAACACTTTTTTTTTTAAATTGAAAGCTTCATAAACATGTCAAAAAGTCTTTCCTATTCATAGTACTCTTTCCACTCTTGTGTTCTTAATGTCATGTGAATATCGTCATCGATTGTGCTGTGATAGTATGAATGTCTGATTACGCAAAAGTGTTAATGGAAAGAGAGTATATATACCTTTCATGCTTTTGTATTCGGTGTTAAGGGAAAGCGCCAAGAGCTGTTTTGTATGGGAATGGGCTCTTTAGAAATTATCATTATCATTATTATTATCATCATCATTACTAGAATCATTATTACAATAACTTTTCATTATTATTATCATTATTATACACACAAGAAAATGAATTACCCTGTTGTAAAAAGTTGTAAACAGAAGCACCTGACGACCAGATTTGCGTATTTTTTTAATGAGGGGTACAGATTTTGCAGCACCATCTCACTTTTTACTTTTAAAAAATTGAATGAATGTCCCAGTAATAAAAAAAGGTCACAGCCGAACTTAAAACATGGCAAGATACAAAAGTGCATCTCTTCTCAAAAGGACACATGATCACGAAGAACATGATGTGATAAAAAGTCAACAAAAGTAACATGACTTGATATAAAGTCTTGAAAATATAGGGACAATGAAATATTTGGAAACACCAGTAAAAATGAGATCTAAAAAAACAGGGCCAAAAATTAAGTGGGAAAAAAAGTTTGGTCAAAACTGAGAATCACACGAGGAGATATCACAGTCACAGGTAATCTGTTGAAATTACTTCCAACTGAACATCCATAACAATCTTGCAAGTCATATTATCTTACTTCAGAATAGGCACAGTATAAATTCTCACCCTTTGCAACACATGCTAATCCTTTACGGTCCCCAAAGTTCGGACAAACAGTAGAAATAAAGGCCCAAAATCCGTCCAAATATTTAAAATTCACGATTCTGTTCAAAGTAAGTATTACACCAGTCAGAAACAGCTTGACCATGTTGAACCAGAGTCGGGGCAACAGTTTCTATCAAAATCAAACCCTTTGGCTTGATTAAAAATCACTTCGTACTCTTAAATCAAAATCTCAAATTGTCAATGTCACGACTGACAGCAATCCTGTGTGCCTAAAAATAATAAAAGTCAGGAGTGAGTAAACAACAGTTCAGGTTCGTACTTGCTTTTATAATAATGCTGTAAGGTGGGAAAAAAGAACAAATGTAAGACTGTAGTGAGCAAACAAAGAAAGGAATCTTAAAAGGTCAGTATGGTGTACAACAATACGAAAATTATGTGAGGCAGGAATGTTTGAGAGTGCTTCATACACAAACACATATATATTGCTGTGGACGTATTGCTCCATGAAAATGAGATATATTGAAATAAAATTCTCAGGAAAAAAGCAAAGACTCCCTACTATCTTTTGATAACAGAAGAAGCACGTATACAAGACTAAAGGAAAAAATGAAAATTAATTAAGCTCTAATCCATTATCACTACACAAAGTGAGATGAACAAGTTGATTCATGTTAAACACAGAGCTCCTTGAAAGCATATGAAGATCCAAAGTAATAGCAAAATAAAAGACTAGCCAAAGCTTTTTTAGAATATGCACAACAATGTTTAAAAAACACTTCTAAGCACCGAAGCCGACTAACACAGAAAATCTAACAGAACATACAACACTGTGGGATTAACTCTCATATTTTGGAACTTTTCCCGATTCCTACACGATTTTGGTCCTCCATTTTCTTGGAATGCCCGTACATACAGTGGGGTCAGCAAGGTCATACACAATGACCATCACATCACCACTGTGAGTCCATACACATCGCTTGCCCAGCATACATAGTTCCTCTAAGTCTCAGGAAAACTAAGCTGAAGGAGGATTTGCAAGCGAGTGGTCAACACATCTGAAAAAATATAACGGGCAGGGTCACAGCAGGTACAACAGTAAATTACTCAATAGTCGTGAAAAGGAAGGTCCTTGAATGAGCAAAGATAAATTCTATAACTTGTTCAGTTCCGTCTGTCCATGGTTAAAACAATATAAATTGAAATCGCTCTGTTCAGTCTTCTCGGATCTTTGCATACGGGTCTAAAAGTTGGATGACCAACAGAATCTAAAAGTTCATTCATAAAAGTCACTTCAAATGAAGGTTCTTTTGTGTAAGCCTAAAGTGGGTCAAAAAAGTCCTAATGATGGATTTACAGCATACACCTAAAACATTTAAAAGTTGACATATTTTCCTCAACAGTACCCTTTAACATTTGCCTAAGAAATACGATTCAAGAGACAGGGTGGGTAATTTTCGAGACTAACATAGAGCATGTGGAGACATCTATAAGACAGCCGGGGAATGAAATCGACAAGCTTACTCTGAAATGTGGGGGCAGGGTGGGGTCGCTGTCTCAGAATGAGCAATTAGGTGGCAAGATGACTGCATGTCATTTATTTTAGTGATCCTGAGTATACATCCGAAGAGCGGTTTTTTATGTAAAGCCCAACGAGAAAAACTTTTATATTACAGAGTCAAGATTTTTTAAAAATATATTTTTGTTTGGTTGCTGGCCTGCAGAAGCGCCATGCGAAGTTTCGTTGGCATAGGTAAATTCCTCAAAGAGCTAGGATTTTTTTAATGCGACCAGACGAAAGTGAACAAGCCACAATGCACAAGTATATCAGTCATTTTTAAAATATTGGCTTAAAACATTGCAATGACCTAAATCTAAAACAATCAATTTCTATGCTTTTCCCTGTTTAATGAAATATTAAAGTGTGCGTGCGTGCGTGCGTGCGTGCGTGCGTGCGTGCGTGCGTGCGTGCGTGTGTGTTTGTTTTGTTTTTTTGGGGGGGAGGGGGAGGAGTAGATCAAATTCAGAAACTAATCAGAAAATTAAATACATGCACACAGAGAAAAATTCTTCTAATTTTTCAAACTTCAGTACTGGGAATGACATAACTGTCACAATGTGGACATCTTGCCTGAATTCTTTTTCAACAAAAACACAGTACCAGTGAGCATCATTCAAGTTTAAATACATTCAAATACAAATTACATTAAAACAATGGGATTTTCATTCAAGGAATCAACATGAAGAGGTTCAGCTCATTTTCTCTTTCTTCTCAGTCATCTTTAAATGAATATCCCAGTCTATCATGCAAAGGGTGCTGTTTGCCACAGGTCATCCAGGCTCCTGTAAAATTATCAGGCTCCTCTCGTAGGGTTGGGCCGATACTTCCTCTTCAGAGATTCATGCATCGAAAAGTTTTTAAAAACCCAATCAAAAGAGAGTATAATGACATCCAAGGGGATGCACATGTCCACTTAATCTTAATTACGACTGGAATGTTGATATTGGTACTCAATTTCTTCATTACAGAACATCACAACTGAAAGAGCTGCAGAGCTGGCCTACCATAGAAAACTGCATCTCCCCTCGACGCTTAACGGCAACAAAGGATGAAAAAGTAAAGTAAGTAAGTATTTCTTCATTTTTAATTTTGGTACCCTTTCAGTGTGTAATTGCTTTAGCATTCATGACCTTACGGAAACTATTATTAGAGGTGCAGCTTTAAAAAAACTTACAGATCTGAAAAAGTTGTCAAACAAGCATATTTTATCATGCCCTAGTGTCTGTGATGCACTCTACCATAAAGAAATAAATCAAATTTTGTTTACCAATGGCTCGGAAGAATCCAGCAGGCCTCTGCCACTTGACGAAGACATAGTAGACCGGTACCCCACAAATGATAGTGAGGATCACCATCCCAAGCTCTCTTGGTTTCTCGTAAACAGACATCGCTATCAAAAGGCTTGTCAATATCATACCAAATATTGGAAACACGATAGGCACCTATGGATAACAAAGAAGGCTCGTCAATACCATACCAAATATTGAAAACCCGATAGATATCCGGGGATAACACAATGAAAAAAAAGGGCACAGGAAGTTTAACTTAGAAAGGAAGTCCTGCATCTTCTGACCAAAAGCTTACTCAACTTCACAATATCTCCCTTTGATGTCCCATTTTCTTTAAAAATGTTTTGCTATCAAACATCTATCATCCTTATCTCCCTTCGTTTTTTGTGTTTGTTACTCTCTTGTGATACATCCAATCTTCTGCATTTATATGACCTAATTGTGCTGCAAGTGCCAAAATTTTTTTTTAACTAAAACATAGTTTCAACTGCTCCTGACCTCTTTTCTATTTCTAACGATAACACAAACCTTCAATGGCCGTTTGGCGTCAGGTCTTTTCCATCTCAAGAACAGAAGACAGAGCATCAAAGCGAAGATCATGGATGCTGTGAAAGTACATAAGAAATTTATCCATAATGACAAAATATCTTCAGAATGGTCAAGTACCAGCGAGAAATAAAATGCAATGTTGTATACAAAACCAACTAAGCATCCCACCACATCACTTAAGTACACATAAATTGATCATTATCTGATAGACATCTCAAAATTCCTTACTAAAATGACAAAAATCAAATCTACCTCTGCGAAATTTCTCCCCTCTCCCATCTGCAAGTAAACAGGGCAGTAATTCCTTTATTGCCAACGTACAAAACAAAACCAAAAAAAGAGAGACATCCCATTTTTCCAAAGTTATCATAAATTTGTGGAAAAGAAGCAAGCAACCTCAAACTACCCGTGACTAACGACAAAAATCTCACCTGAGTACAAACTAATGGTTTCCACAAGGGATGCAACAGTGCCAGATGCCAGTGTAGCAAAGCCCAGTATGCCCTGTACACATTTAAAAAAATAAAACAGCATTCTAATTCTTCATCAAGCTGAGGGGAATGGGGAGAGAGAGAGAGAGAGAGAGAGAGAGAGAGAGAGAGAGGGGGGGGGGGGGGGGGGGGGGCGAGCAGGGACAGAAGGAGAGTGGTTATTATTGTAAATTTATTTAACCACCATTAACACAATTTCGATATTCAGGAGACAGGATACTTCGACCTCGGCACATCTAACTCTAACCTCAACTGAGTGGGATACAATATCCCAATAGACAGATGGAAACACTTAATAAAAAGAAATTCCCCAACTCAGGAATTGAACTCTTGTCTCCAGCATGAACTGGGATAGAGTGTAACCATAACACCACAGATGCTGTTACATACATAAGTTTTTGACAAATTGGAAAGAAGCTCAGTAGTCCTGACAGGTTACAGCTGAAGGTGAGGAAGTTCATGCTCACCCTGAACCAGCTGCTGTGTCCCACTTAAATGCAGTAGAGTCCGTTTAACCCGAAATTTATGGGACCGCCCGATGGTGAATAATTTAATTCTGCAAAAGGATTTGTTATCTTGTGCATCGCTATCAATTAGAAAAACTCATCTTTGCTGCAACAAGCACACCAATTCTAATGACACACATATGGTCGCTTTTAAGGACAAGCATGCTAACCCAGATTTCAGGGGTTTCCAGAAATCTTGACCTACACCAAAAGTGGACGTTGCCCTACCTATAGGAGAAGTTTGGTTTCCTTGTCTTTTAAAGAAACTGAACAAGGGTCCCAAAACCTTACCTTCAATTTTCTCAAAACAGCATTTTTCAGGATAGAACCCCTTGTGCTTAAAAGCGACCAAATATATATCAACACACAACTTGTAAATCATTTTCTTTAAACAACAATTTTTTGTATTATGATGTTAAAAAAGATAACCAGAACTGAACGCTTGAAATAAAATTTCTTGAAGAAAAGACCTCTTCATCAGGGATCACCGCAGATGCCCGTAGAGGTAAAGGTCAAAGGTCACCCATGCTGTAATGACATCAACAAACATCACATCCAGTATGCACTAACCAAAGTCATGGTGGCTATCCACGGAGTCTTGAACTTGATGTGGAGCAGAGTCATCATGCGGGGCATGTGGCCGTTGAGGCCAGCAGCATACAGCAGTCTGACGAGGGGAACGTAGGAGACAGTTTTAGTTCAGTTGTACATGTCCCTTTATACCAAGTGCACACTGCCAGTCGAATGCATCATTTGATTCAGTCGGAGTTAGGCTAAATGAATTTTTTTCTCCATGAAGGGGTAAAAGCTACCATTTCGGCAAAATTCAACCAAATTCAACTTAAGCCAGTTGTGATCTTCAAAATATAATGCCTTTGTTTTTCAAGGTTGAAAGTCGATTCAGTCATATTATGCCAAACTGGTAGCTTTTAGCCTTCCATGAAGGAAAATCTGTCTGACCTGACCCTGACTCTAATTCGATTGAATTTGATTGGCAGTGAGCACTGGGTATAAAGTGAGTTCCCACCACTTGCTCATACAGTGCGCTTATAAGACCTATAAATATTTTTGAAGATTTTATTTCCCTGGTTCAATCCTATCAAAATGACATCATTTGATTTGAATAATGTTATACACATGATGTGTTTGCTATGGTTAACATAAAGTTATGATAAGGTTAGTTCTGTAAATGGTAGACTGTACATTGTTACTTTTTATAGTTGTTTTTCACTTTATCCAAAAGACAGTTTGAAATTCTCCATGTGACGGGTAAATTCAGGACAGTTATCAGAATAGTATTGAGAACATCAAAATGACATCAGATACACTGACAGCAAAGAAAGACCAAAAAAACCCAAGGTGGATTATTGCACATAACCGTGGTTCTAATCTCAAACAGGACATTTTAATATTTCAGTTGTGCAGTGATTTTCATCTCTCTTAAACTGCTTCAACCGTATTATAACTGCACCATGGCACACCATGAAACATACCTGGGTTGTCCCATGATAAGAACATTCACAGAGCCAATGGAACACACAGAGACCAGAACAGCCAGTCCTATGGCCATTGCAGGGTGAACCATCTCACCAAATATCTGTGAAAGACCAAAATATCTCGTTTAAGTTGACATTTACAGCAGCTAGACAGGCAGACAGAAAGATGGACGGATGAACAAGGCATGGATGGACAGATGGATGGACAGATGGATGGTTGGGCAGACAGACAGACGAACGAGCAGAAAGATGAATGGAGGGACGGACAGGCGGACGGTCGGACGGATGGACGGACAGACAGACAGACAGACAGACAAACAGACATGCAAGCACGCACTTATATAGACATGCATGCATGCACACACACACACAAACAAGCACACATGCATGCACATAACACACATGCATGTGTACACACACACACATATACATGAGAGCACATACACACACACACACACACACACACACACACACACACACACACACACACACACACAAACACACACACCCAAAAACACACACAAATCTACATATAGAAGCCCTAACACCAGTTCACATATTATATCGACAAATAGATAACCAATCAGACCTCAACATCGTGCGATATGGCAACATCATAAGTGTCCACATACAATCAACAGAGTTCAGTAGAAATTGTCCAGGACAGCTGCCCATTCGTCGCCTCAGAACTATTTTGTCCTAAGTGCTTCTTTACTTAAGAACACTTTGGACAAAGGGAGTGTATACAGCCCCGGTAACCGGGAACAAAATCACAAAGTTTACTGTTACAGACCCGGTAGGGGAACTCTTTTGTGATATCGGAAAGTTTCAGCGCCCTCTTGGCTCAGGGCAGACCACAGAATTCTACACTTAGTGTAGAATTCTGTGGGGTAGACCTAGGTCCTTCTAGATCTATGGCTTAGGTCTAGATCTAGACAGACAGACATAAATCATTGATCTGGTTTCGAGGCTAGCCTAGATCTAGATCTAGATCTAAATGAAGATTGCGGATGTCTTTTCGATGAACGATCTTTTTTCCTCCGTTTTGGAGTTGGAGGAATCACAATTTGAAAAAAAGAATAATCTCTCTCTCTCTCTCTCTCTCTCTCTCTC